>NC_040906.2:10040233-10340233 GCF_004126475.2 Phyllostomus discolor
TCTTATGTTCTAGATAACTCTAAACCCTGTCCACTTATCTATACTTTCACTACCCTACTCCCCTCCCACCACTAAAATGTCCATCAGCTTTTTCTGGACTAAAGCTTTATTTTTACCTAATTGGTTTTCTTGCTATCCCAAACTCTGAACTACAGCCAAGGATTAGAAAATGCAAGAATGATCACATTATGCCCTTCTTAAAACCTGTCAACGTCTTCCCATTGCTCTTTACGTAAAAACAAGCTCAGACAGGTTCAGGAGGGAGAACAGGGAGAGAGTAGTGACAGCTAGACAATCGTGGATATTAGTAAAAATAATATCACGCCACAGCGCCAAGTTGAAATTCTTCACTCATAGCTACTATCCCCTTAATGCTAATACAGATCAAATGCTACAATTTATTAACAATCATTCCCACCAGTATATCCTTCAAACTGCAAACTCCACATGAGTACTTGTCATTAGCCCCAAATAAGAGCACTCTCTAAAGACTCATTGAACTGATTAAATTGGAATAATCAAATAATTTTTGTGAGGCACCATCCAAACTGGGATTGTATCCTGTTTGTTTGCCACTATCCAGATTGCTGATGGGATCGCTAAACAATCAGCCAGAAAACACTGCAAAATGTCTGGCCAGGGGCGTGCCAACCCCAGAGGAATTTCCATCGCCCTACACTTGGTGTTGAACTTAATTCAGACTTCAGCATGGCAGCTGCTAAATCTTCACAAAAATCCCATCAGGGCCCATAGTTTTGCCAAAGGTCTAATGAAATGAATTATGCGACTATGGTATAGATTCACCTATGGCAAACAATCCTGTAAGATATTACTCAAGCACTTAGAATATACGATGTAAGGCAGGCACACCTAGAAAAAAAATGTTTTCCCTGAAGTAATTCTATTTTTAGGTTAAATATTCTCTTAAACTATATAGAAGATAGCCATCTTCTTGGAGATACAGATCAAACTACACATGATCCAAATAGCTCAGCAGGTAATCCAGCGGTGGAAAGAAGGCTCTGCGGACTCCAGGGGCCTCTGTGCTACTTGGAAATTAGTAGAGCGTTGTTTGCCGGTGCAACTGCGGTTGCTATAGGGATGGACTCCTGTGAGTATTCCGTCTGCTGCAAGAGGGACCGCTCGGAAACCCCTCACAGGTCTTAAGAAGAAATGAAGCACACAAATGGCTCGTCTGGTTAGGAAGGCTGGTTTGACTAAGTAGCTATTTCAGCAGAACTAGCTACAAATCTTTGGTCAAACCAGAAAAATCCTGAGCTTCAAGATTAGTTGCAGAGCATACCCAAATTGCAGTCGATTCCTCTGAACGTACGCATGTTGCCCAAGCAAAGTGTGCTGTGACATTTTCATGTGAAACTTAGCAAATGCACTCTTAAGTGTTGAGTCCACATTTTCCCAAATAATTAATATTAGCTTCTGAACAAAATTAAGGGCTCATTTAACAGGTTCATTTTGGAGAATACGGCACCAACAGACTCTAGTCCATATGGAGTGCCAGGGTCTCACCCATGCTGGAAAAATAAATTCACTCAAAGGTGTCTGCACCTATATTTTGAGCATTGTCCCTCATTATTAAATAGAAAGACTGATAGAAAATCTGGACATGTGGTAACATTACTTTTAAATTTCTACATCCGACCAAATTTACAGAATTAAATAAGATCCCAATGCCACATATGTCGAAAGTTAGAAAAGCCTGTTTTTTTTTTTAATTCTCAAGAAGAAACCAAATACCCTAAAAGGAAATTGGGCTATTAGGCAATGATATTGGAAGATAAGATATGATAATCATATGATATGTTTAATGTGTCAGAATCGTGTTTGGATAAGCTGGATCCTCAGAGCTTCCTATGCAAAGGCACAACTGAGCAAAACACAATCATTTTGATGTTGTCCTCCAAACCACCTAAATATTCCAGTATATAATACAGAAATTAAGTGTCATTGTAGAGTTCTGTATTCAGGGTGGTACCTCCGTAGTCTGCCTATCAAACTATCTCTAAACAAAACACGGAGCTGCCCTACTTTTTTAGATGGCAGAAAACCAGTCTTCAGAGACTCACAGAGGAGGCTGGTAGGATACATCCACGGTCCAACGTTTTACCTGACTCAAAGAAAAAATGGACTGGGAGACTGAGTTTCCACATACAATTGATAACATGTTCAGACACAACCTTAGGGATCCTGAACGGAGTGTGTTCAGGTGGCCCTGCTTCCTCTACTTCTACTGAAGCTCTACTTCTGGGCTTCTGTCGCTGCCAGTGCTTTCATGCCCATACCTTCCCCAACTCTACCAGTATCAAGTTCAGCCACCATCCATCTCTCTTTCTCACGGTCCTCCCTGCTAATCTGCTAATGACTGATCATGAATGCATATGGCATCGCCTCCGTGATGTATTTGAAATTTTTAGCAGAAGCTTTGTTTTTATATGCTAATAAATGAGACATTATATAGTTAAGGCATCATGTGAAAAGGACCAGAGGCTACTTTGGAGTGAGGCAAGGGAGCCGGGGAGGTTTCCAATCCCTTCCATCTTGCCTCACACCAGCTATTCTGTTCCAGGTCCATGAAGAACTGGACCTTGGCTTACCCTGCACCCAATGCATTATAAAAATATCAGATATAATCATTTATATACTGAAGTAATTTAGAAATCAAAGGAATAGTCTCTAAACAGCAGTATATATACATTTTACATAAATATGATATGCATTTCCTTGTATTCACAATCCGAAAATTCACGATTCACTCATGACTGAATGAAGCTTAATCTGTTTACTGGGAAAGGAAATCAGAAAGCCAAGGCTGAGGATACCCAGGGATGACCAAGAGATGGCAAAGCCACCGGACAGGCAGTTTTACAAATATGGGAGGGATTGAAGAGGGACAAGGCTAACTAGGCAGCAAGCAGTGAAAGACAACAGTTTTGTAACAATGTTTATTTTAAACATTATATTTGACCTCCTTTAAATAATCAAAACAACAAAACACCTTAGTGGGAGAATTGACCAAAGTCACACCAAAGCAGAGAAACAAAAATTTAGGTATCTCGAGATTCTAGAATCAGGGTCAAAGTTAGGCAACTGAAGGGTTGTCAACTCTTCCTCCTTTCCTCCTCCTCCCCTGTTGCTGCTGCTTCTGCTGCTTCTGATGATGCTCCCTGTCTCTCTTCATCCTCTCTCCATCTCCCTTCTCTTCCCCCATTTCTTTTCTTTCTTCCCTCTTTCATTCAACATATACATCCCTAGTGCAGACAGTTCTAGGCACTAAGGATACAGCAGCGAACAAAACAAAGTTCCTTTTCTCCAGAGTCATATTATAGTCAGGGAAGAGAGATGAAGCTATGGATTTACACTCCCATTTCACAGAGGAGTAAACAGAGTCCTTAAGTGCGCCACCAGTTTGGTGGCAGAGAGATAAAGGCAGAGCTCAGTCAACCTCACAGAGCTCCTCATTCTCACCTTGTTTCTCTTTCCAAAGCATATACTGAACACATACATTGGGAAGCATAAAGCAGATACAAATTAATCTTGAAAGCCAAACTAAATGTAATGTTTCTGAAGGTAATCCAACCAACAACCAGGACCTTAAGGAATTCTGTTAGAACTCAGACATCATGTAGAGGATTGTTTTATTTGTTTTAAATGGAATCAATCCATAGAAGACTGTAAGCTTATGAATTAAACTATTTTTAAACTGTCAGGTAGAGATAATGTTCAAGAATCTCTGTGTGGAATAACCAATAGTGAAATGTATGCAAGAGTTTTCCAAAGACCATGTTAAAATTAAAAGAAATAAATTAAAAAGAGAAAACAACAATTAACTATGATATTTGAATGATTTCATTGATTTAAAAAATAAGAAGAAACTCATGGAAATGGCATTTTTAGTTATCTTACATTTAAAAGAAAAAATATTGACTATATTGATAGACAGTGTTTATTTATCTATTTATTTGATAGGCAATATCTGAAAACCCATTTAAGAGATCAAAATTTAGAGCTTTTTCTTTAAAATCAAATGCTAACAGGTCATCAGCTAAATTGTAAGGAATAAGCAAGATTTTGTAAGCTTTTTTATAAGGCTAAATAAAAATTATGGATAATAGATAAATTACCACAATAAGCTATAATTTACCAATTTACTACCCTAAATGCCTACTCAGCTTCTGAGCACAAGATGACATAAAGAGCACTCAGTTATGGACACCAGCCAACACTACAAAAGCTCATTCAAGATTTTATTTGTACTTATGATTAGATATGACAATGAATTCACTGGCTTCAAGATATTGAAGCTGGTGTTACAAATATTTAGGAACAGACAATTTTCCCAGGACATGGATTTAAAGAAAGGTCATGAAAATTTGTAAAATATATTAAGCTCATAATAACATAGGGAATTTACTTTTTCTGACTATTTACCTATTATTTTTGTTAATTGTGAAAATGAAAATAGATCCATGTTTGTGGATGAAAGATTTACTCAGCTATAAACTTGTGTTTTGCAGATGAAGCGTTCAAGCATTCTAAATTTTCTAGTAAATATTAGTGTAGCTCTAAAGTTACATGGCATGAGCATTTAATAAGTTCCAGATATGTAGTCCTTTATTAATTATTTTAATGTGAAGAGACAACCTGTATGACTAGAGAAAGAAAATGATTTACAGAGAGATCCCATAAGAAAGGAGAATAAAATGTCTTTCTGTATCATCAAGGTTGCAATCTCATGTTCTTGGCCTTGATTTACTGTATTTATATTGCTGTTATTATATTAAATAAACTTGTATGGCTCTTTACATTTCTTAACACACTTTCACATATATTCTTGCCCTTGATCTGTAAAACATAACTTTGAAGTAGACATGCTCAATTCCATCTTACACATAAGGTTACTGAAGTTGGGTAATTGGTATAGTCAGGATTTGAAATGATTTTCGTACAATGTACTTCTGTTGTTGTTTAATTGGAATTTTGTAATGGTTATAATAGATGTGTAAGTGCAGATATATAATCCACAATATCTATATTTAAATAATGTATAGTAATGGGAAGGATTCACAGGAAATGCACTCGACAATTAGAATATACCCAACTAATTTATCCATTTAAAACCTTTGGTAATAAGTGATTATAACAAGTTTGCAAGGTACAAGTTTAACATATGGAAGTCAATTGTTTGCCTATATGCCAATAAGAAGCTATTAGAATGTGACACTCTGGAAAGCACAAAACTACAGAGACAGTAAAATGGTCAGGCTTTGAAAAAGGTGGGGAGAGAGACAGGGAAGGATGAACAGATGGAGCAAAGGGGATTTTTAAGATAATAAAATTATTTCATATGACTGTCATTGTGGATATAAGACCTCATGCATTTGTCAAAAACCCATCAAGTCTACAGCACAGAGATACTAGTTTAAAAAATGTTCAGCAGTTGAACATCTCATCGAGGAATAAAGACGATGACAAAAGAATCTAACCATATTGCAAATGTGTGAAGCCACTCCAACTGAAAAGGATCTTGAGAGGAGTTACTCATATAAGCATATTTGGAAATGAATGAAGTTCGTTACACTAAAGGAAAAACTCATCAGAAGAAATGAGAGTTCTGAGTGTTTGAAAAGGCAAACACTTTGGGATCCTTTGTTCAAGGACATTTTCTAGACTCAAAGCCTCACTCCCTTAAAGTAAATTACTCTTGCTGGTTTTTGTGAAAACATAAAGTATGACAAAAGATCATTTTTTGGTGTTGGTGTTTGGGAGTATGAGAAGAAGAAGAATGGACATACACTTCTTAAGACACAGAAGAAGGAGACAACTTGAGCCCATGAGTAGCGTGGGACTTGGTTCCCTTGTTCTATTGGAACTCGCCTCACCCTTTTGAGTGGGGAGGAAAATCCAAAGGTAAGCTCTCCATATTGCCCTGACTCTAACCAACACAGGGCACAGGCAGAAGGGAGATAGCACAGCTGGCTGTTGCGGGCCCCTGGGATATCTCTCTCTTCACTCGCTGATGTCTAGAGTGATATCAGACAAAAGGAAGTAGGGGACAACTGCCTGATCCATTATGCACACCAACTTGATCACAGTGATTGTAAAAAGCAACAAGTGTGAGGTCTAGGTATTCTCTCAACCGTAACCCTTCTGGACACGTGACTCAGTTTTTTTTATAAGCTCATGGGCTTACCCTTTATCTGTAACCAAATCCCTTGTCCAATATAAACTAATAAGCAAATAAATAAATTTTAAAAATAAGTTAATAAAACTCGCACAAACCTAAGCTGACCCATAATGTTTAGCTCTTAAGGATGAGTAGGTTAAAGTTCACTGGAGTCCAGTGGTTATGTCTTAGAAGTCAGAGTTTTATATGATGATCTCAATGACTTTTGAAACTGTCAGGGACAATGCTAGACTTTGAGTGGAGAATATGTATGAGAACCATTTAAAGTCCCTACTCAATGAGAAAGAGTGCTTGATCATTTTGTAGTTGGTAGTAACAAGAGGCAAATACAATGTGGCGTAACTAGAATGGCACTCTGAATCACAAAGGGAGAGACATGAGAGAGGAGAAACAATTGCCTGGATGTGAAGACACCCAACCACATCTCCAGGTCTGTGATAGATGCTACAAATTTGGTGATTCTTCAACTCTGGCTGCACATGGGGATCAGCTAAGGAGGTTTCGAGAAAAGACTAATTAATTATGACCTCAGAGGGTGATGTCTTGGCATTGATGAAGTTCTATCTGCTTAACAAGTTAATTTGTATTTATTCACTTCTTTCTTTTTTTTTTTTAAATCTAGTCTACCAGATTTTCTTTCTTTTTTTTTTAATATATTTTTTAAGATTTTATTTATTTATTTTTAGGGAGGGAAGAGGGGGAGGGAGAGACAGAGAGAGAGAGAGAGAGAGAGAGAGAGAGAGAGAGAGAAACATCAATGTGTGGTTGCTGGGGGTTATGGCCTGCAACCCAGGAATGTACCCTGGCTGGGAATCGAACCTGGGACACTTGGGTTCCCAGCCCGCGCTCAATCCACTGAGCTACGCCAGCCAGGGCTTATTCACTTATTTCTAATCCTTTTACAAATATTTATTGAGGATAATCTTTGAAATCAGTGCTATAGATGCTAAGCACTCAGTGCTGAATAGGTACACATAGAGAACTATATTAAATGCTACACTATACTATTGAAAAATAACATTTTTTCCTTTTAGATTATGATTGTAGAAGTGAATTGAAGTAACTTGACAAACCAGTAGTAGTGTCCTTACTAAAAATATTTTTTAAAAGACAGAAGAAATTCACAGAAAAAAAATGACCAACCATTAGGTTACACTTTCTAAACTATGAATTACTTTGTGATTCTAGAGCAAATTTTGGCATTGATGGTTTATTTCTACCCAGCAATTATTTTTACTTCATTTTGGTTTTCTTTGGAGAATTATTCCTTTCCCCATCCTGTGTGATTCTGCTGATACCATGAAGCAGAGTGCCCACTCATGCCCTAAAGGAAGGAGAGAGTGCACGAACCCAAGTCCTGCCAATCATGGCATGGTATCCCCTGGCCAACAGTAATTGGCTCAGGGGGTGAGTGTGTCATACAACTAGCACCAATCAGAATTTCTCTTTATTAGCCCTGAGGGAAAAAAGAATTTCTCTATTTCAGATGTCATGTTGTAAAGACACAGTCTTGGGGTTCTCTGCCACTCCCTTTCCTGCCACAGGAGATAAGATTAACCTGGAAAAAGCAGCTCTGAAGATGGCAACGAGAAGATCCTGGGTGATGTTACCTGGACTGAGCCCCGGGTCAGTCGTGCCTAGACTTCTGGGTTGTGTGAGACAGTGTCTACGCATATGTTTGTTTCGCCTGTTTTTTTTCTTCTTAACCAGCTTAGGGTGAGTTTCTGTCACTGCCACCAAAAATTGTCTTGATCAGGACATGTTTTTCCCTTGAAAGTATGACTTCTCAATGAACAGTAATATGGCAGGTAGTAACAGAGTGCTTAAAATATAATTATAGGAAAAAGCCTAGGATTGATTCTGTATAGTTATATGAGTATTAAAACCAACATCTATGCTGATGGATCAGTAACTATGCCCAATTAATCGTTTCAATATTTTGGATAGCATCTCTGAATATAAACTTGAAGAAATACAGGCCAGAGAGACCAGGTGTATAAGTGAGAAAATGCTTTGAAACATATAAAATGCCATAAAAATTATTGAGAATTTCCTTCTTGTGGCTGTTTATTCATTGAGCATTTGGTAAGGAGTAGCACCTCCAAGAGGATTACATTGTCTTACAAAGTTCTATATGTTCCAGGGCACCATGCAGGAGAGTCCGTTTCCCCAGCATTAGTGCAAGTCAGTGGGGCCAAGCAGAGAGGCTCGTTAGCCCAAGGGAGGGCCATTGCCGGTGTGTGGCCAGAGTCTAATAAATCCTTCTGTGTTCCACTCTTCAAAACATACCCCAACAATTGACCACTGTCCAACTCGTATCAGGAAAATTCACACTTCCCATGAAGTCAGATATTTCAATCATGTTTATCTTGAACAACTCATTAAAATATGGTGTTATATATCAATTTCTATCAAGGTTGGATTGCAGACTTCATATTGAAAATTAGGAAAATATAAAAGTAGTATCAAAGTACCAAGTAAAAAATCCCCACAACTTTTAATAAACTGTCCATGAGGTCAGACCTGCTTTCTTTTTCTGGATTAAGTATCCTATCTTGGTTATATTACCGTATTTCTCTAATGATTTCTTCCCTATCTCTGTAAGTTTTATACATCCATGTATAAATGTGTAATCTTTATCTTCTAAAACTCCAAAGTAAAGCCTACTCTTCTTTTTCCTCAATGTAGTAAATACGGTAACTCATCATCCTGTATGAAAAAATCATTTTAAATTGGAACTTTTGTATTCACCTATATTCATCTGTGCCTTATCTTTACATGTGGAAATGTTTATGCATTTTGCTTTTTGGAAGTTTTTACATGGTACTTTGACCCTATTTTTTACATTTTCCTAATTTCTGATATAAACTTGCCACTGAAACTTTACACAAATCGATATATGAACCTAGACTGTAGTGATTTGGACAAGATATAAATGATCTAAAGCCTTCTCATGAAGCTACCATTGTGCTTTCTCACACTTTCTCCTCTCTTTAAATGACAGAGAGATACGATTCCCCAGCCCTTTGCTCCTAAAGATAAATGCCATCTTTAAGAAATCCAATGCACTTTTTATAATCTTTATACAGCTATAAGTATGTTTCTAATGTCTGTCTCTTTGGGGGTCCTTCCGCTCAACCTGAAACACTCTTACAACAATACCACCTGAGCCCTGTCTCAGCAACAGCCGGTACTCAGCCGGGTTCTGACACTTAAAGTAACTGAAAATCAAACCTATAGCCTTCAATGTTGTGCCCAGGACACCTAAAGCTAAGATACTAAATAAAAGCCCACAACATCACATGGGTAAAGAAAAATCAAAAGAAATGCAGAAAGGAGTTTTCAAAGATTTTTTTAAAAGTCTGGACAACATAATGATCCCAAAGCTCAGGCACTCTGGCAGGAGCTCTGCTCATCATGAAGACATGGGAGAAAGTCCATGGTGGCCTTTTTGTATGAATTTACATTTCACCGACACTGGCACGCTATGGAGTCAGGTTCTCTTCCCACTGCAGCCCCTGCTGATCCTCTCTGCAGAAACAGAAAGCAAAAATCAGACAACGGGTGGTTTGTGTCCCTAGACCTTCCAATGGAGGGCACTCCAGGCTGCCTTTAAATCAAACAGCAGCGAAAAAGAGGTTTCGGCTGTTAGACACACTGAGGTTGGTCTGCACAATATTGTTAAAACAGTTCATTGATAAAGTGAAAGACTTGCTCAAATTAGTCCTTTGGGGTAGGAAACTGCAGAAGAGCATTTGTGTAGGGACCTCTATTACAGGACTATGTTTACATGTCAGCTGTCACCATTAAACTCACCTTTTCAAGAAAAGGTGTACGTGTGACAATCTATTGCCCAAATGCCTAGCAGGGAGCCTGGTGGTAGTTAATACTCGATAGCTTGCTATTTGGATGAATGGATGGATGAATGAATGAATGAATGAATGAGTGAAATGTTGCTCACATGTCCTGACTCTTCATTTAAACTAAACATCGTCCATATTTTTCTGCCTAGTGTGGCTCAAGAATTTTTGTAACAGGGTAATATTGCCCAGCGACCCAGTATGCTAATGAGTAGAGGTAACCATTTTTAAGTGATTCCGAATGTGAATGTCATTGTGAAGAAAAAAAAAATTAAACATGTCAAGTGTCAAATATGTACTTTTTTTTTCATAAGCCATGAAGAGAAAGGGAGAGGAAAACGTCAAAAACTTCATCTCTAAACAAATTAAATATGAAATGTTCACCAAGGGTCTATTTAAAAAGGGAATTGTCTTCTTTGACCTTTGCAGTGTTCATGAAAGATAATATACTCAAGTTATCAAAAAGATTAAAGGTGTGTTTACGAAGAATTAAGATTAGTGGCAAAGCACAATTTTACTTTCAAACTTCATTGGTAAAGGGGCCATTTCTCTCTGACTTAAGGAACATTGAATTACAGAATCCCATCTCCGGTTTTAACCGGCATAGAGGTCACACGATGCAAAGGATAGCACCGTATCAATATGGCATATTTTAGAGAGAAGAGAATAATTTAAACATTCATCAGCAAGTCTGACCTTTTGAAACACCCATTTATATTTTTTATAGTTTTAAATTGCTGATGTGTACTTTTCGTTCACTCAACTTAGAATCTTCCCAGTAACTAAAAGAGAGAACTCCCTGTCCCTTGCAATGGGATGGGCTTTGTCCCACATGTGTGCATGTTCACACACACGCACGTGCACACACACGCACACACACACACACACACACACACTTGAACTAGCAAGGAATAAAACATTTTCATTCTCTAAACACAAAATCATAGCAAGATGACTCTCCCCTTCAAATCGAAGCTGCTTGAATACTTACTATCTCACTCCTCGTGCTTTCCATAATTCGTTCATTCAATAAATAGTAATTTTGGACCTAACTTGTGCCAGAAAGTGTTGTATGTGCTAGGAAATCAACAATAAGCAGACAAAAACCCTTAGATGTATGTATCTTACATTGTAGTGTGAAGAGTTAGACAATACTATTAATAAGTAAAGTGAATATAATACAATACTTCCCTGGATGAAAAAATAAATCACAGTAAGTCTAGTAATTTTTAGTGAAAGAGTTAGAATATCGGCAGGTACTTGATGAAGGTGAGAGGTTTAACCAATCGGATGGATGGCTGATAGACCTGCCACTTGGAGACCCAAGACCAAGTGCAGTTGGGGGAGAAGGGATCTAGTTCATCCCACTGATGCTCCTCTTCTGAGATTCTCGCAGAAAGAGCCCACTGGGATCCCGGGGGCGGGGCTGCTTCTCAAGCCTGCACGCAGAACTGCGTCTGTGCGGACGAGCTTTCAATGGGGGCAGCCCCGGAGGGACCCAGCACGGATAGCCCTTGAGAAGATCACGACATTCTGCTATAAGGAATGATGTCAGCTGACAGCCTCCAGCGTTAGAGCCTTCAAGGCCAAGCTCAGTTTCCCAGTTCTCCCCAGACAGCCGCAGCCAAGGACTAAGCATAGTGAACATCTTCCCTGGAGGCCGCGCCGCCGTTTCAGCCCAGTGCAGGACACTCCAGGCGGGGAAACGCTGTTTCAAGTCTTTCTGTGGGGTGGGCTGAGACTGCCAGGTTTACGTCACAGTCTGGGACTTTCCATCCAGTGTTGCTTCCGCCTGACTCCCCTTTCACAGATAAGGCGTTTGCACTGCTTTGGAAGGCGTTACCTCGGCAGGCCTGCTCTCTGCCCCACTGGTTTTCATAGGCATCACTCCACGATCCACCTCTTGCACTCCTAGACCTGTCTCAGCTTCTGCTTCCAGAACAGCCAGATTGATACACTACCCCATCGCCAGAACACCCAGATCTATATAAAAAACATTTTAGAAAATCATCTGTAATAGTTTGGTAACCTTCACTTATAAAGACATACTGTGCGTTGGAAGTGAACCCTTGCTATAAAGTTTACCTGACCATTTATAAGGACAGAAAATAATATATTTAATTGTATTTTAGCTTGATTTGTTTATTTTAAATTTAAGTAAATACCACACATATGTCTCTATTTGTACTCTTATTCCTAGCCCCACAAATATTAGAGGTGAGTTTGAGTAAGAGAGAGAAGGGGTGGCAATATTAATAATTATTATATTACAAAGAGAACTCAAGCACTCCCCGTTCAAATGCCCATGATCCTACTTTCTAGATGGTTTACATCTTATTACCCACACTCATGCACAGAAACCCTCTGGCCTACCAGTCCCATCAGAAATAACTTGTCTGAGGCTCCAGACACAGGAGATTGATTGGGGTCTTCCTCATTCTTTTCATGAATCTGCATTTGCAGGGAAATTGTCATGTGCCTCACACTGTGGCAGGTCCTTGAGCATCCAGGAGATGTCTAAATCACAGCATTTAAACAAAAAAAAAGTTTACAATCTGGCAGGAAAGAGAAGTTGCAGAGAAATCAACCAAGTAGTGAAAGGCCCAGGAGAGAGGTGGGGCTCCAGCCCTGAGTGTCAAAATTCCTCTTCACAGTTTAACTCATTTCTGTGCATAGATCAGCACCACGCACAGAGGTGATGCCTGCATGCCTCTGCCTCCTCAAGGACCATGGCCATCACCCGGTCACCATGACAAGCTTGGGTAGCCCTTCAAACCACGGCCCCGCCTTTCCCAAATCTGACCTGTGACCCCACCCTTACCCCTGGGAAAAGCAGGCTTCAGAGAGCCAGTGTGAGACCTCCCTCAGCCACCCTGACACGAGTTTCCATATTAATCATTTCAGGAAGAAAAGGGAATTTGTCTCCAAGATGACTCAAGACCTTTACAAGAAAGGTTGGAAGTAATGGCATGTTTTTGCTGACGACAGTAGTACTTTTTGGAGCTATGAGCACTTAGTTATCTCACTGTAAGTGAATTAAGATTTGAAATCCCTTTTAGGAGGGGACCCAAATGGCTTCAGGGGCCGGTCAGTGTCAAACCCTGTTTCGAGCAGCTTCTTCAGCGACGGCCCACCACCACCTTCCAGAAACAGGAGCGGAAGGCACTTATCTGGACTTCCTTTTATCCCTTTTGTCCATGCTCCACTGGCTCCGTTCTAAAACATGCACCCAAATCTGATATTACAAGACCATCTATGTTGGTTTACAAAATATCCAATGACTACTTCTCTTCTGGTAACGAGAATAGTGAACAAATGCAAAGCTAATCTGCTACTATAACACAGCAGATCACTGGGCTCCATGACCTATTGAATTCATAGGAGGGACAGAGACCATAGTAGGTGTTTTCAGAAGGGGTGGCTGCATTTCTCAGACAGAACACGCCCTCTCTCCAATTCTGCTCCTGCACACAGTCATTCAGGGAAGGGAAGGAGCAGAGAGGCTTTAAAATCCTTAAGATACTAACAATTGATACTAAAACATATTCCATTAAGCTGTAAGATGCTCTATATTGCTGTGAAGTTTAGACTCTTTTAGGCTACAATTTAAAGCACGTTAACATGGCATACTTGAAAGATCCCAGCCCCCGATCCCAGACAGATGCGCACATGTCAAACTTTTTGACCTATGCTTATCTCACTGTGCATTGGGTCTGTTAACCCTAATCCAGCAGAGTCGTGAAGACGAATGATATGACGTAATAACACCCAACACAGTGCCTAATATTAAAGGGCAGTTGCATTTAGAAATAGTAATAACTGGCATGTACTAAGTGGTAGGCATCAGGTTAAATGCATTTCACACATCATCACACTGAACCAAATAAGAACCTTATGAGACAGTTACACCTATTAGGGTTGTCAGTTAAACTCCAAGATGCCCTTTTAAATGTGAAGTTAGCATGCCATGTAAGATCTGGAATATTCTTACACTAAAAAGTTCACTATTTATCTTAATTCAACTTCACTGAAGTATTCTGTAGTTTTATTTGCTAAGTCCATCAGCCCTCTATTATTCCCATCAAATGACTAGACACCAAGTGCTGAGGCACTTGCCCAGGGGCACAGAGCTAGCACGTTGTAGGAAAGAAATTAGACTCCATCAGGGTCTTCAGAGGCAGGGCACTAAAACCTTACACTGTATCCTTCTTACTCCCATCGCTGTAACACCCAGCAGGGTGCCTGGGCTAACCATTGATGCTAAAATATATTCCATTAAGCTGTAATACACTCTATACCACTGTGAAGTTTAGACTCTTTTAGGCTAAAATTTAATGCACATTAACATGGCACACTTGAAAGATCCCAGCCCCTGAACCCAGACAGATGCACACATGTCAAACTTTCTGACCCATGTTTATCCCATTGTGCATTGAGTCTGTTGCACCCTTACTTGGGATGCCAGAAGATTGAGTCTCTGCTCTTCCTAGTCTGGGATCCCTGGATGTATGGGATTCCAATAGAAATCTAGACAATGATGCCAATAAGTAGAATAGCGGAGACCATATGAATAAGCTTGTATAGCATTCATTGCTTACACTGACTTCACCAAAGCCAGTGGAAAAAAAAAGAAGGCCATTCCTATAAGGAAACTCTTTGTCCTTGACTGATGTTCCAGTTTCCTATTACATACTGCCCACTTTATGAGAACTATCAGATATGCCCCACACCACTATCAGCTGAGTCACTAAATAACAGTGCTAGGTCCCAAACAAGTCTGTAAACTCATCAATGAATATTGATCCGGGATATCCTCCTTTTGTTTTAAGAAACACAGCAAGAGCCAAAAATACTTATTTTTCTGTTTTTCTATTATGATAGTGGGTTTCACCCTAATCTTTGGCCAGTGCTAATGACTATGGAATAGATGTACCTGGAAATCTTTCTCAGTAGCTCAGCTGGACCCACTGACAGGTTCAGTGTATCTTCTTTGGGTTCAGTCCTTCTGTCATATCTCAAGCAAGCGATCTTCGAGGAGGAGGAGGAGGAGGAGGAGAATTAGAGAATGATATTGTACTAAAGGTGGTGCTTACTACACTTGGTGGAGCTGCGCTAGATTAGATTCCTGTGTCCCTTCTTTGTTCCTTTTGCCTTCAACTCTGCTGGGGTCCCCAGCCTGAGGGAGCAGCCCCTCTCTCCCCCAAACTCTGTGGCTGTAGACGCCCCCCATAACAGAGAAGGTGAGGGATCAGCACTGTTGCTTCCCCGACCTTGAAGGAGCTACGAAACCGCGAGTGTGAGGAAACACCACGAAACGTCCACCCGCAGCACGACTGCTGACTCGGCCAGCCGTGAGGAACCACAAGTGGAGAAGCTGGCAAACTGGCAAAACCACAAGCTAAAGCCAACACAGGTATTCCTGTTTCTCATTTTCTGTCATAGTGAGTGTGAGTTGTAGTATCTTTGTCTAAAGAACTGGCTTATCTTGAGACAGGAGCTTTAACTTCATAAAGTATTTTATAAGCCTTGAGTATTTACTACTGGAAAATGTATATTTACATAACATACATTATTATGCACTACCTAATGTTATATATTCAACATTCCATCTTATTGATTTTATAAATTTGGAAAACATACAATATTTAAAAATTAGTAATACATAGTTATATAGCATATAAGACAATATTTTATATTATGTACATAATACAATATTTTAAACTGTATATGTGTGCATATATGCACATGTATCCAATGGGGAGAGAGAGAGAGGTGCAATGCACCCAGTTGTGCAATCTGCTTTTGGGGGATTGATGATCGATGACCTATTAGTTTCAACAAAGGTTTTGAAGGGACAATACTGAGCTCAGTGCAGTCCTTAATTGAATACACTTTTGTCTTCAACTTTCTATCTTTGGTTCAAAACTTCTAACATTGCAGAGGTTATTCTATTCACCTTTACATCATAGAATGAAGTAAAATGTTTAACAAATACTTTGAAGAAGTTCTATCACTAGGATTTTAACAGGAAGAACTATCTGTAGATAAAATGATATTTCTTTTTATCTACTTTTATCTATTCAATGAGCAAGTTGTTTCTAAGCACCATGGAAATTTTATGACTAGTTGCCACAATCAATCTGATCAGTTGTAATTCTATCATCAGAGGGAATATAATCTAAATCTCATGTTATGATCTAACCTTTATTTATGCCCTTGTATAGCTCATATTTTTTCCAATGATTCCCATCATTTACATTATAATATTAATGGCATGCAAGGAAAGGCTTGATATTAATCATAAATTGGTTTAAAACTCAAGAACCTTTGTCTGCCTCATTGCAGACATTTGCATAATGGCTTTCTTTCATTCTTTTTAGTACCAGATAATTGAGTTAGAGCACCTCTGTGAAGCAAACACCCTTTCAGAAAGACTCTTGGACCTAATGATAACCCTTGGTAGAATAAGGCTACCTGCAGCAAAGCGAAGGAATGTCTCATTTCCCTTACCTGGAACATAAATTCTAGGATTTAATGTTTTGAATCATGGCCCGGGGAATTGAAAAAATAAAAAATTATTGGAGCCTAATTGGAAAACAGATGGACAAGGGACACAAGTGGCAGTTGTCCAGTTGAGCCTGCTAATGAAGTCCAGATAGTTTCCGTACCTCACAGGAGATGTAGGTGAGAGAAGGCTGGGGTAGGATGTGGGCAGTTTTCATTGGTAAAACTCTTTTTTTTAAGATTTTATTTATTTTTTTTTAGAGAGGGAAGGGAGAGATAAAAAGAGAGAGAGAGAAACATCAATGTGCAGTTTCTGGGGGCTGTGGCCTGCAACCCAGGCATGTGCCCTGACTGGGAATCGAACCTGCGATGCTTGGGTTCACAGCCTGCGCTCAATCCACTGAACTACACCAGCTAGCCTCATTGGTGAAACTCTTGATTGTTCTAGAATTCAAGTCAATCATGCAAAGACCCCAGAGCATCAGAAAGCTCAGCTACCAAAAAATACTTTGGTTCCTCAGCCATCAGTGAGCTTAACCTTACTTTTATTATTTAATCAAATAATAATAACCTCACTCTTAAAATGCTAAAAAATGTTTATGTATCTTGGAATAAATCTATGTCATCAGTTTATAGCTCAAATTTATCTGTTCATTTTTCCCCTAATTTTTAGATTACATTTGCCTTTTTTGTTTTTGTCATGTTGATTTTCTCAAAAAAAAAAAAAGAGCACAATGCCTTTTACCTTCACATTTGTATTCTTTATGCATAGTATTATTTTGTGTTTAAAGTTAATTCTTTCTTAGTGTTAATTATTTGTGTTGCTTATTTTCTGTATCAATCTATTATTCTCATCCAGACTTCTCAAAGAATTTTTAATCAAACATTGTGAGATCTCTTTTGCTGTTCCACTTTAGTGTAACTGAATTGTTGTTTTGATTTTATTTTCATTTGCTTTTCTGCTTCCAGAATTTCTTTCCAAGACTATGAAGTCTGGCTGATTCTTATACTTCAGCATTTCTTACAGACTCCTATACCAGGATAACACCATGCACCCATGTTCTGTTAAATTACCTCGTGCATTTTGTATTACTTTTAAGTATATGTTACCATCATTCACTAATCCCTGGCAATGTTATGCTATTCCTCCCCTTTTTTTTCTATGAACAAAGATACTTAAACCACTGCTTGCTCTGCAACCTCTTAATTATTATTTCTTCATCAGTATTTAGTCAGCTTCAATTCAGCTTAGTACATTAATTCATGCCACCTGTGAATGAAGAGTATATAGTATACTTTCCAATAAACAATGGCACTACAAAACCTAAAACTGAACTCAGCTATGAGTTGTAAAATACTGAAAAAAGGAGAAAACTGTAAAGGTGAAAAATGCAAAATAAATGAATTGTGTTAAAATGTGCTATTTTACAGCAAAATGTGATATTGTTGTATACTTTTAAAACCCATATGTTCCAACAAAACTTCAAAAGACAAAGTCCTAGCCTATGGATAACAGTCATCTTACCAAGTTACACAGTCTCTCTTTATGTGAGCATTGCAAGCCGTACATCTGTGGGTTTGCCATACCAAAGATAAACGGTTTTCCATAGAACTCAAAACGCTACCGTTCAAATGAAGTTGCTCCATTCAGTGTTACCACTTACCATAATGATTGTTCCACACAATAAATTAATGGGCAATATTACTTAAGATTTGATTTCATGCTTAATTTTAGTTTCCCCCATTGAATCATAAGTCAAAAACACTAATCAAACCTCTCTCTAAATCACTGTCTGAGACCAGTGAATTTCCCATCCGGTCACGGAGGGAAGTGTCCCTAATCTATCCCCCTCCTCTAGACCAGACTCAGTGCCTTTCTTATAAGTTCTCATAACACAGCGTCCCTTTCTTTCACGGCATCTACCGCAGCTGCTGTTGTGTTAGGACGAGTGTAGCCATCAGCTGGAGCTGGCCCCGCCGGCTGCCCCATCCTCAGCCCCTGGACCTGCCCTGGTCAGTGCCTGCGGGAGACACAGCTCCATAAACATCTGTTGCCTGAGTGTGGAATGAACTCTGGTGTTAGCTCTCCCACGGCTATTGCTGCAAAATTTCTATTACAGAGCACTTTTGGGCAGCTGAAGAATGGCACTTCGTGAATTAAGTTATAAGTTTAAAACACTTCCCAAGTAACAGTAAACACTCGACCTCAGATACTGTGGCAAAAAGTCAGGACCTGCCTACAACATTTCTCAAATGAGCAACATTTGGGAGTGGGGGGAGCTTTCCGTAAATGCTTCCACGGAGATGAAAAGAAGGAGCAAATTAAATAGATGACAAAATTTGGCTTAGGAGTCTGTGTGAGTTCACCACCAGGACCAATAGTATATAATTAAAGATACTAAGACCTCGTAGGTAAACTAGTGAGTGATATACCTTGCAATAATCATTTTTTGAATGGTGATGCCATTTTGGAATACAAATCAGGTCTTACAGCTGGTCACTCTACAGGACTGTGCAGAGAGAATCATTAGTTCTTTTGTATGGTTTTGCAATAGACTAAGCACTGTTCTTGATATTTTTTTTCCTTTCTTTTATGTTCCGTGTGTATGCAATCTCAATATAGATGCTTCTATAGTTTACTCTATGAAACACAGCTGTGAGATTATTGCTAACTTGTATGTTAAAGAAAGAAACACAATCGAGAGGCCTGGATACAGTGAATAACTGATGAGAGCTATGATTGAAATGTCTTTTCCCACTTCCACATCTCCAAATGCAGTAGCAAAAAGGAGGTCATTTGCATATGCTCCATGAGAGTGGAATGCAATCTTAATAATTTGTGTATTTCAAACCAAATCTGGGCTTTGCTATTATTATCTATGTTAATCAAATAGTAAGTTCATAATTTCCTGTTATTATTACTCTAGGCTTTATCCTATTATTTTAAAAAATTAGAAAGTGGGTAGCATTGACATTATTTAAAATCAAATGTTGACATAGAACTCTATTACCGAGCCAGCTCTTCCACTTACAAAATAGTACTGGGTGTCATGCCGATGTTGTAAGAAGAATGGAATGAGGAAGAAAGGAGGGAGGGAAGGAAGAAAAGGAGGAAAAAGGAAAGGATGGAGAGAGGGAGAGAGAAGTGAGAAAGTGGAGAAGGGAGGAGGTCGGAGGAAGAGAAAGGATCTTAACTCTTCTTCACATGCTAATTTGAAACTAGCCCTCTGCTGCAGCCTGCCGGCAGACTGGAGAACTGCAAGTGAGAAAACATACTATTGGCAATAACAAATTTATTATAAATGTTTTAAGGTCTGCAGTCTTCATAATTGTATTATAATAATCCGAAAGGGTAAGCCTAAAGCAAAGCATCCATGTTGTTTCCCAATTAGAAAATAGATTAATTAACTCTGCGCAGTAGAACGTTTAAATATTGTAATGCACTTCCAAATTGGAAAGGAATAACCTGGCTCCTAGACAGTCCTTGGTTAGTTAAAGAGTCACTTTAAAGAAGCTCATTTTTCAACCAGATAAAACTGTAATGGGGACAGGTGAAAACTACTGTGTGAGAGGAGACTGTCGTTTTGAGGACCTGCTTTTGACCAGAGGGCAGCTCTGAGAATACACGTGAACATTTGAAATATTGGACAGGTTTATAAAAAGGGTAAGACATCTATGGTAAAACGGCCAGAAGTTTGTTTTGCGGAATTCCTGATGGAAGCAGACCTGAGGCTTTGGGGTAAACTTCTCTGTTTTAGCAAAGTTCACTGGTGAATTCTTAGAGTCAAAACTTGAGAACTCGAGAACTTGCTGAACACTGGTGAGGAAACCATGGGATATTAAATAAATGTTTAATAACCGAAAAGGCTTTTTAATTGATGGAGAGGGCTTTCTGTCACACACACACACACACACACACACAATTGTCTTACAAGACTTTATGATTTTTCTAGTAGGCTAAAGGGTAAGACTTTAGAGCTTCCGGAACAGGCAAAAATAAGCATTAATGAAGAGAGGCTATTCTTGGTTGGAAAGTTTCCCACAGATGGTGGTGTTTGAGACCCCAGGGAAGAACAGCACCTAAGAGGTCCGGTCCATGGCTCTGGGGCCAGGGACTTCACACTGAGTTAAGTTTTCTGTGTTATCAGTCTCTTGTGATATCTTCCAATTTTTATTTCAACTTTAATCAATACAGTTAGTTGAGGTATCACTTTCCAGAATAAATAACAAATCTGTTAAAATAAAAATTTGGAAGAAAATTTTTAATGTAATAGGTTGATGGCAACTTCTAAATTTTTCTTAAATTCCCTTAAAATGCAAAGTGTGTGGGAACCTTAGCAATAAATGAGGGGGTCATGGATTAGAAGCTGGGCACAGAATTACTTTGTTTTAAAGAGAAAAAGAGGAAGAGAATAATCTTTGGTAGATGATTAAAGAAAGATCTGAGTGACAAAGGAAGAGTTCTTGGTGGCTTCAGAGAATGAGAATTTGAATAAGATTTTAAAATCCTCTTGTTCAGAAGAACTATAATAAAATAATACAAATGGTATCATTTAATGACTAAGTAGTATGTCCATTCCTAACCATCCTCACAAAACTCCCCTGAGGTGCCTTTTTTAACCCTTCCTACAGGTAAAAAAGCAGCCTTGGATGGGCAACATGGCTGCCTTAACCTCAGTGTCAGCTGAACAGTATTTCTTTCAGCGTGGGCCATACTGGCTGGTTTTCTACCAGAGACATGGAGTCATTCTGGATTTCCCATAAGACGATATCATCTCAGGCCCTTAAAAAAAGGAGGGAGACAAATATATATATAATTATATATAGTATTTATATATAGTATATATAATATATATATGTTATAACTATAGTTATATATAGTGACATATATATATAACTATGTATAGTCCAACTACAGTTATAACATACATAACTATACTTATAACTACATATAAACATACATAGTTATAAATAAGTAGATACTTAGGTGCTAGTAAATATATACATAAAATTTCTTCCAGCATGACTTGGAATGAGTACATGATATATACATGACTATAAATATATAAATAATTTATGATGTCAACTGAAACATTATATTGCCTATAATCGGGCTTAAGAAAACTAACCAGCAATAAAATAAATTAGAACAAAATGGTAAAAAAAATCAAAACTGTTTTTAGACTATGATTAATATTTAGTAAAATATCATCACTAGACCTATGGAAAAGCAGTGGGAAGGAACAGGCTGATAGTTTGGTAGTTTTCTCCCCTTTCTCCGAGTGTTGCTTTATGTCGTAGTGTTTGTATAATGAGTAATACATGCACAAGCATCCGGTCGGGTCCTCTGAGAAACAGATGCCGAGACAGGGTTCTATAGCCAAGGGATGTACTGGGAGGCTCCTGCACAGGGCGGAGGTGACAGTCCGGGGAGGCAGGTCATCTCCACACAGTGACGCAAGTCCGAGACTAGCAAACGGCGAGGGACAGCAAGGAGAATTGGTAGGGAGACTCTCCAGCCGCTGTGTCATGCCAAGAAGGTTGGGACCATGCTGTTAGGTCTAAAATCACCCATTCAAGAAGTCCCACATTTGGCAGGAATGAGCCTGCCTGTCATTGGCCGTCACTGGCAAGGAGGCGGCCCCAGAGGAGTGTGGCTTCAGCGTGACCATGGCGGTGGAGCCTGAAGCACAGCAGGGCTCTCACTCACTGCCCTCCCCAGCAGAAGGTCTGGGCTGTGGGGTCATGGCTGCCACCACGCACGTGTGCTGTGAAATTTGTTCCGCTTCTGCTAGAGTCATTTTTCCATCACATCTCAGATCCCCTTCTAGCACGATTATGCTCTGCCCCAATTCTCGTGAGTTTATCTTTTGTTCTCCCACACTTTAATTACAAGGTATGACAAAATTGGCCATTCGTATCATACGATATTGATGATTGGGTTGATTACGCTGAGACGGGGAGGCATGGGTAGACAATGGAGAACATGGCAATGCAGCCTGATAGAGGAACAGGTGTGTGGGATGAAACACACGTGACGCAGACCCCAAGAAACTCACGTAAATGCTCTTTCACGCTGTGAAAAGGGCTAAGACTTACAGAGGCCATGCATAGATCATGATTTGAGTATCATTGGAAAAAGGATCTTATTTGTAGCCACTAAGAAATGATACTTAGAAATATAATTAACACAATAATAAGATTGCTCGCGGTTTATAATCTCCAGGATTCTGTAGAGTGTGGAGAGAGTGGAATACAGAAGCCAGACGTGAACATCTATAAAGCCCACAGTGACCTTCAGTTTGCTGCCTGCAGTGTAACCACACTGTGTGACAGTGGCCCTCAGGTTTTCCTCAGCCTCTCATTGATCAAATATTAAATTTGGCTAACCTAAAGGGCATGACATAGAATTCAATTTTGCTACGTTTAACCCTTTCAGTTGACATTCTGTTGGATTTACCATGGAAGAAAAGAGGTAATCTTGAGGGGCACGAGGCTTCTGTCTTACAACTTTTTTAATGAAGCAACAAAGCCCACGGGGTTGTCAGCCACACCCGACACAGCAGCCAGCCATCAGTAGGAAAAATGGAAACAGTGATTCTTCCCCCCTGATAAAAAGAAAAATGTCTGCCTGGTCTTCCCAGCCATAAAATAATCCAAGTCACACGGAAAATGAATAAAAAAAGAGACTGTAACAGAATTTTCTAGCAATATCTTTGTCATAGCCTTGAAACAATGTCTCCAGTCATTGTCTCCTTTCCTCCTTTCCAATCCATCAGCTGACAGCTAAAACTGGCCGGGCCCCCTCCCCCTCATTTGACTCCTGTTTGACCCGATTCCAGGTCCCGAGTGAGGGAATCGCGGAGCAAAGCCAGCCTTTGGAATGTGTTTACTTCTTTGTGTCTCAGCACAGATGATGATACCACTGGAAAGAGTCGGGGAATAATGTGTCTTTGTTGTGGTGACAGCCGCACACCTGCGGGGTCAGTGCATGCATTGTGTGGTGGTTCTCTCCAATGCCAGACCAGATGAGAAAGCTATTCTTGTTCCTGCTGGCGATTCAATATACCCACGAAACGCGAGGAGATGTGTGTGCCACTGAGTGCACGCTTCAGAACTCTATGTAGTTATTAGTTATTGTCTCCCTGTTTTACTTTCTCTAGCAAATGTCAATTAGGAAAATTCTGGACTGAAACATTATCAGGTTGCCCTGGGACCCTACCAGTAATTACTGGTTTCACCATGATGCTATGAAAAGCTCCTTCTATGGGAAAATTATTCAGAGAACTTAATGAATTTTCTGCCATTTTAGAGGATTATTTCCCCTAGCTTTTCTCTTTGTGGTTGACCAGATAGAAAAAAAAAAATTTTTAAGCTGCAACAAAATTATCTGGAAAACCATTGTTAAGAAATTAGATTGAAAAAGTTGTTAATTCACTCATCTAACGATGCATTATATATTTTGGACAGAGCACTGGCATACATGCGCACGAAATTTATTAGCCAAAGTACTGTAATTTACATTGACGTGCACTGGACGTGAATCACGTGCAGTTAACACGCCGAAAGCATTAGGGGAAATAAAAACCCGGCATTGCTGTGCTTCTCTGGACTGTGGCATAGTGTTCTACAAGGCTACTGTGATCGTGATCCTGGGCAGACATCAGGCTTCCAGAGGAAACACAGAAGCAGAGCCCTCCCAGCCTTCGCGGCACTTGAGAATTAAATTTGGCTTACCTACCAGACTGGAGGCATGGTCTTATCCATGCCTGGGTTCTGAACATTATCTTTTTGGGTTTGATCTCTGTGCTATAAATTTCTTCCCTCTCAGGGGTCAGTGAGAATGAACAGTTGTCGTATTTTTGGCAGTTTGGGAGAGGCACCGGGAAATAGAGTCTCCCATAATCGAGCACCGGCTGCCAACATTCGTACCGAGCATCTCATAAACAATGAAACATCTATTTCATTTGTACCACCGTTGGATAGTCTCGGGCCTTCGGGACTTCTGGATCACAGATGTGACAGAAATCAGATTTCCACAGCTTTGAAACCAAAATGTTCCTTTCTATGAGTAGAAATCCTTATGGCGTACTTCTATACATTTTATGAACATTTTGAAAGACGAGTAGCCATGATTTGAGAGCAGTTACTTGATTTAATGATGTCCACTACCTGTGACACTGCTCTTCATTGGGAATTACTGGGCCTCTGTGACCGTCTCAAGGAAAATTCTGTGAGATTCAGCTTAGCATCGCTGCAGGGAAGCGGGCTGGCATCAGACAGAGCGAAGTTTAATTCTGGGCTCTCACATTTAATAAGAGCGTTTTTTTTATTCTCAGACAAAATACTTAAACTTTTATAACTTTTAAAAACCTTTTAGGGTTTGAACCTATTTTCAGTGCACAACAGGTTTAAGAGGACGGTTTCATAATGATGTGTTATTGAGTACTGAAAGCATCAAGTCCACACAATGTAGAGTGACAGGAGTTACAGTGGGGTGCATTCATGTGAGTACGCACAGCCTGCAGCCCCCATTTTCGCCTCTGGGGGAGGGGACTGACCCAGGAACAGGTGCCCTTAGGAAAGGCGGGGCCTGGGGCAAAATCTGGGATTATAGGAACAGAGGGAACAGAGGGAGCTGAATGGGTCCATACAACTAAGCCTAAAGCGAGGGGAAGGGCATCCTTTTGAGCTCAAGATGTAATTTCCTGTAAAAAATGATTCTGGGATTCCTGGGGGCAAGCTGAGAACAGGGGAGCCTGCGGCCGCGGAACGTGGGGAGCTGGTGAGACAGAACACGGGCCGCAGCGGCCGGAGCAGGGCGTGGCCCACGGGATGGAGATGGCTGCAATGAATGGGAAGGCCCAGCTTCGGCACTTCAGAAACAATGATGTCTAATATCCATTTTAGTGATTTTCTCATGGTATAATGCAATACCCTGCCACTTCCCACCCTCTGGCATTCAGTGAAGGCTTATCGGCCACTAATTTCACACTGACCTTACACAGAGGCAACTTTAAAGATTGAAGAGAAGGGGTGAGGACCAAGCTGGGACTGGGAGAGGGGCCCGAGAACCGGGCCAGCAGGGAGGTTATGGCAACGAGACGGCCAGGTGCTATCCAGGGAGTCCAAGTGCACCTGGGGTCACCAGTTTAGTGTCACAGAACACACACTGGATGCAAAAGCAACCTTGGAAACTACCCAGCAACAGTTACAAAATGGTTGAATTTCTTACATTTACATCAGGGTGGGATTCATCATTTTGTACATCAGAAAGAAAGATAACCGTAATTTCAGGAGAACTCGACATTTCAGCCATATGAAGTAATCGTAAATTTAACTTAGTAAAAATAACATGAGGTGATTCAGAAGGAAAACTACATGAAAAAATCTAGAATTGAGTTGGTGTCATAGGCCTTTTTTGGTGTTAAAATTTTTTTCAAGGGTTAATGACACACGTATGAGGCAATTATGGAGAAAGAGAAAGAAGAAAGAAACCAAATTCTATCAAGCCCCTCCTGTGTGCCCGGCATCTCAGGTCATCTCATTTTGTTCTTACATTTTTCCTACCAGGGACATATTTCCATTTTAGAAATGAGGCAACTGATGCTGAAACAGGTTAAGCCACTGGCCCCGGGGGGTCTGTCAGTGGTGGTTTATACAGGATGAAAACCTGGGCCCTCTGACGGTCTCCCTTGGCATGTTCCCCATCTCCCCCGAGGACAAGCACCTCCCAGATCAGGAGAGAGCGCCCGGTGCCGCCTCCTCCCAGGTGCACCTAGATGCTTTTGATCTATCAGCATCGTTCCCAGAGAAGAACGAAGTCTCACTTCCTTCATGCGGCCTTAATTCCCCAGGACCTCCTCACATTGTTGTTTTATAAGGTGTCACAAAGGTTCTAGCTTAAAACCAGTGCTTCATCATTAGCAAATGCATTAAAAAGCATTTATTAATAGCCAAATGGTACAGCACAGTCATGGTATTTATAGAATACTTACCAAGTGCTAGACACTGTATTAAGTGCTTCCCATAGTTCACATCATTAAATGCTCACAAAACTCATAAGGTCAGTAACATTATTTTTCCCCATTTTACACTGGAGGACATGAGACAGAGAGGGGTTAAGTAATTTGTGGAAGGTCGCACAGCTGATAAGAGTCACAATCAGATTCAAGCAGTACGAGTGAAGAGCTCACACTTTTATTCAGTACGCTGCAGCGCCTCTCACATAGAACGGTACCCAGTGCTGGGCGTGAAGCTAGACTCAGTCTTTCTTCTGTGAAGCAAAATCCACACCAAGTAAAAGAAAAAGGATACGCCATTCACAGAAGCATAGGGAACAGAAGAAAAGAAGGGAACATCAAGGTCTGAGTAGCAACTGAGTTCTTCTCCATCTCATCCATGCCTCCCAGCTCCGCTGCCGCCGCGGTTTTGCAAGAAGACTAGAAATGATTAAATTACCTATCTGAGGTGACCTACCATTAAATAAAAAAGAAGAGAACACAAGAAAACTTTTGGAGGCGAAAAATATCTTTATTACCTGTTTGTAATGAGTGTGTACATTTGTGTACACTCACTAATATATATGCATTAATTACATGCCGTTTTTATATGCCAATTATATTTCAATAAGCTTGGGGTGGGGGAGGAAAAGGAAGCACGTGAAAAGAAAACCTCACACTAATGTTGAGTTAAAATGCATGAGTCCTTAAAATGGTGTATGGCATGTAATGGTTAATATTATCATTTTTATTGTATTTAAAAAGTGTCTCCTTTATTTTTACTGAATTTCTTTAAATATCAAATTAAATCTTTGCATACACTTTATTTACTCTATAAAACTTTGTTTTCCTTTTATTCCTACTCTGTATAACACACAGAGACCCCAATGCCAAAACTCTTCTGGGCCCTGGGTGACAAACAAACTCGCTTCTTACCCGTTGTCGCTCCACTATTGGGTTTGCCTTTTGACTGATATTCCATCTGGTTGTTATTAGGCTTCTGTTTTATTTTTTTCTTCATATACGTGAACAGGTCAACAAATATCTCTTAGGCTCACTGAAAAATAAAGTGTGTACTTGTATTTCTTGTTACCCTTTTAGTCTGGGTGACTTCAAGAAAGCAAGGAAGTGGACATCTTCATTGACTGCAAAAATGCTTTATTCAATCACTGTGCTACCAGAAAAACGGAGGATTAGAAGTCCTTCACATTCTACCATTCCTACCATGGATGCCTGAGACATTCATACATAAGACATTCATACCTAACAGTAATTGTGTAGGTATATTTTTACTCAAGTGAGTTTTTTTGTGACTTACCACTGCATCATAAATGCACCGCTGATTTTGAAGAGCCACTCAGCAAATCAACAAGGGCCTGATTTGCACCTCTCAGACATGAATAATGCGCATCCTCCTCCCCACATCGCTCTGCTGTTAAGAACACCACGTTTCTGACTATGGTTCCAAGCTACTTATTATTCTAATCATTTTTCTAATGAAAAAATGAATATATTCTCTAAGTCCTTTTGATCATCATTCTCAATGCCAGCTCCTTCTTCCTGTCTTCAGATGTCACCCTGCTATGATTATGCATCTGTTTTAATGTGTATTCTTTGCATTCTCTCAGATAGATAGAGAGATAGGTGACACATACAATATCTATAGGATGCATAGTACTGCTTTGAGGATGGTCATTTCTCCTTTCTGCCTATGCTTCTGCAACCTGCTTTTCTCTCTCAACAATATGTATTTTCCACATATTCCTTTGTCTGCATATTTGTCATCAGTCAACTGTCACATGGGGACTGAGTAGATGGGTAAAAAATTCAGGCAGCCACTGTATTTGATCTTCACCATTAAATTTTGCCAACAAATTGATGTATTTGAAAAACTTAGCCTGTGTTCACTTAAACACTACTTTCTATGACAAAAGGCTGGAAAACATGAAAGCATAAACCAAACCAAAATAAACAAAAGTCACCTCTACATGGAGGGAGGTAAAGAAAGAAGAGGACGGGGATGGAAACCTGACCTCTGCGAGTACCTCTTGTTCTGTAGTTTCACTTGGTAATAACAAAAAGATGGAAAAGATGCCTCATAAATTTAAAAAACAAAGTAAACATGTAAGACAAACAAATGAAGTTAACAGAATATCATACTGGGGTATGATTATATGGAAAAAAAAATTTTTGAATGACTCTGAAGGACATTGACTACTCAGCCTTTTCTGGATGTATCCTGGGGCAGAAAGGCCTGCGAAAAGATATTTCAATGGCTTTGGAGAATAACTGGTATTATTATTCTGGAATTATTGTACTTATTTGGTAGGAGTAGACAATTGTGAAGTTGTTTCAGACTGAGCTCCTGGAATCTGAAGGCAGATTTGGGGCAAACATTTTCTCTGGGAGTGCCACCCTAGAAAGGCAAGAATGGAGGGACAAGGGAGGAAAGTCAGAAAGGAGAGAAAATCGGTGTAAAAGGAGGAATTGCCAAGCTGCAATATGCTTTCTTTAGAACCAGCTATTTTCCTGGTCTGGCAGTGCATCTTTAAGAAGGCGTTATACAGCAGAAATAAACAAGTGGGACCTCCTCAAACTAAAATCTTCTGCACAACAACAAAAACAATTGACTAAAGTCAACCTAAGGAATGGGAGAAAATATTGGGAAACCATTTATTTATCTGATAAGGGGTTAATATTTGAAATATGTGAGGAAATCATACATCTCAATATCAAAAAATTAATCTGATTTAAAAATGAGGAAAATACTTGGGTGGATATTGTTCCAAGGACATAAATATGGCCAAGAGGCCAATGTACATGAAAATGTGGTCAGTATCACTGACCGTCGGGGAGAGGAAAATCAAAACCACAGTGAAACATTACATCACACCTGTTAGAATAGCTATCATCGACAAGACAGAAGATAACAATTCCTGGTGAGGATGTGGATAAAAGCAAACCCTTGTACACTGATGGTGGGAATATAAATTGGTATAGCCACCACTGAAAATGTTATGGAGGTTCCTCAAGAAATTAAAAATAGGACTATTATATCACCCAGCAATACCATGTATGGTTACTAAGAAAAATGAATACCTAATAAAATACCTAAGAAAAATGAAATCACTCTCTTGAAGAAACTGGGACAGCAGAAAGAAAGAAGGAGCTCCTACCCTTTGCAACAGCTTGGATGGAGCTGGAAAGCATTATGCTAAGCAAAATAAGCCAGGCAGAAAAAGACAAATACCATATGATCTCACCTTTAACAGGAACCTAAACAACAAAACAAAGAAACAAGCAAAATATAGTCAAAGACACTGAAATAAAGGACAGGCTGACAGTGACCAGAGGGGAGAAAAGAGGGAATTTCAGGGGACAATGGGAAGGGTTACAGGAACAAATTTAAAGGACACATGGACAAAAACTAGGGGGAGGGTGGTAATGGGAGGGAAGTGGGGAGGGATGGGTGGGTGGGCTGGAATGTGAGTAAAGGACAGAAAACCGTACTTGAACAATGATTAAAATAAAATTAAAAAAAAGAAATCAGGACCTCCGCATTCATTGCAGCATTAGTCACAATAGCCAATATATGGAAACAAACTCAGTGTCCATTACTGAGTAAATGGATAAAGTGAGCAAGAGAGATCAATGCTCCTTCCACTATGTCATGCTGACCTTTTCCTTGGCACAAGAGTGATGATCACAACAACGGTATCTAAACAGATAGCACTTGCTTCTTCCAAATATTCCTCCACACTTCCCAGGCTATCTCCTGAGTGCAACAGCCCCCATTTATAGCCTTCATAACATTTATCTGAATATGTGATCATATAAATAATTATGCATTTGTTTAATACCATCTCCTCCAAAAACATAAGCCCCAATAGGACAGAAACACATCTTGTGTCTTTCAATATTATACACACAGCTTCCAGAGCAATATTCAGTATAAAGTAGGTGCTCAAAATAAAAATAGTTGTCTGACTGAATGAATATAAGTAAATCTCTTTCTGTTAATATCGTTTCTGCAAATAGAGATTACTATAAGTAGTTCACATGTGCATTTATCTAAAATGATTAAATAGCATCTTTCTTGTTAAGATTAACAATGGAGACTCAGACAAATGAAGCTTTCTAAGGTCTGCAGGCCATAGTTTCAGCCCAATGATTCATATTAATTATAAATCAAATATAAAATTGTAAATTATAATAAAAAAATGACAACATGGCCACATAGCTTGGATTTCATCCCAGCTGTGGTGTTGGCTATATGATGTAGGGTGAATTATTTAACCTCAAGTTAAATAATTTGAGGTTATTTAATGATTAACCATTAAACCACTGAGTCTCATTTTTCTGAACTATACATTGAAGATGATATTTACACATATCTCTCGGAGTTACAGTGAGAATCAAATGATATAAGTACATAAGGTCAGTGACCATGGGGAGGGGTAACTTTGCTAATTCATGGCTCCTCAACTACTCTTGATGTATATTAGGTGAGTGGATGAAGGGCTGAACCAATTAAATTGTAGAGCGGGTATCAGGTAGCTGCTTCAATCTCCGCTTACATCCAGAAGCACTGAAAATCCAGTCTCGACAAATCTTCAGAAGCCCCACTTTCCACTGGTAACAGCTACAGTGCAGGGCTTGGGCAAAGCCATCTACGCCACTGAAGTGCTTCCCAGGAAGGTGAGGTTTTCACAGGCACTAAAATAGCAGTGTCCTTTTTTCTCCAAGATCTGAAAGGAAAAAGGCAGTTAACATCTTCAGCAGAGTTGACCAGCCTTTGAAAGTTGTTTTCTTTAATTTTATTTTAATTGTTGTTGAAATTTTCTATCTTTTACTCCCATCCCAGCCCACTCACCCAGCCCTCTCCTCCTCCCTCCCATTTCCACCCATCCCTAGTTTTTGTCCATGTGTCCTTTATACTTGTTCCTGTAAACCCTTCCCTTTTTCCCCTGAAATTCCCCTGAAATTCCCTCCCCTCTTCCCTCTGGTCACTGTCAGCCTGCCCTCTATTTCAGCATCTTTGGTTATATTTTGCTTGTTTCTTTGTTTAGGTTCCTGTTAAAGGTGAGATCATATGGTATTTGTCTTTCACCGCCTGGCTTATTTCGCTTAGCATAATGCCTTCCAGTTGCATCCATGCTGTCGCTAATCATCAAAAACTATTTTTCAGAGAAAAGATTATCAGGGAAGTGCCCTAGCACATAACTGCTTGCTTCCTGATTAGAAGGCTTTTATGAATGAGAATTCATAAAAATGGAATTTCAATTTCATTTAAAAGGAAAGTACCATGTCTAGGTGGCGGATTGAAAAATAAAAGTGTGGGATCCCTCTTATCTGAGGCATGTCTAAGATAACAGCGACATTTGGTTCTAAAATGGGAGAGTTAAGAAATCAGTTACCAATGTCTCCTCCCCAGCACAGACAGAGACAGAGAATGAAAATCGGAAATGCACGTTCTATCTCCAGGGACACGGGATCTGGGACTTCAAGCCACAACATAACATATGGGGAATCACAGACAAACTGGGCAAAGGAAGAAGTAGGATGGGGGAAGACGTCATAAAAGACAAGACGACCGTGGTGCCGATCTCAGACAAAGCTGACAGCAAATGTGCCTGAAGTGTCACCTACAGCCACCCCGAGCGTGGCAAGTGTCACAGGTTGGCTCACTCAGCAACCATGCCAACCACTTTGCCATTCCCTAAAAGGGAGAGCAGAAAGCAAAGTACTCAAGCCCTGACTTTCAGAACGAACATACAACTGTAAAAAGAAGGGGATAAGCCCTGGCTGGTGTAGCTCAGTGGATTGAGCGCAGGCTGCAAACCAAAGTGTCGCAGGTTCGATTCCCAGTCAGGGTACATGCCTGGGTTGCAGGCCACGGCCCCCAGCAACCGCACATTGATGTTTCTCTCTCTCTCTCTGCCTTCCTCCCTTCCCTCTCTAAAGATAAATAAATAATTAAAAAAAAAAAGAAGGGGATAGGCATACAGATCCACGAGGCCACTGCAGTTGGAGGTCTGAAAGTATGTCAAAGCTGTGGGAGGTTGAAGAAGAGAGGAAGCTGTACCCAGGAGGAGGGGCCTGCTGCCGAGGCGGTGCTTGCTCCGCACTGAACAAGGAGATGGAGCCAAACAGAGGCTAACAGGGCAAACGTGGGGCCGAAACACCTTGCTGGCTCTTCCTGAGGTCGGCCTTCTCAGCAGCTTCACCTGTGGACCCACCGCCACTTCCCCTCGGGCAGGAAACAGGGCTGTCACTGTGGGCTTGGGCCCCAGTGCGATGTCCCCGTGCTCACATGGAGGTTGTCAGGAAGCCCCACCCTTATTTACAGCTCACAGGCAGCCGACAGAACACGGATGTCGGTACACTAAAGAAAATGGGGCCCGGACTGGCCACCTGAACACGCAACCGGGTCTCTACCCTTAAACACAGAAGGACAATGATGACCAAGAGATGCAAAAGGAAAACCAGACACATGAATGGGAAAAGGCCAAGATTCATAAATAAACCACTGAACCTAAAGATAACATAGATAAATCAGGGAGCAGAATAAATTCATTAGAAAATTATAAAAACAACCCCCAGCTACTATAATATGAAACTATATGTGTATTTATGTTTTAGTATATTTAACATATACTTAACATACTTCACTATTTTAATGTAATATATATAAAGTATATAGAGAGATATACTTTTTTCTCATGGAAGTTTAAGAACATGGACTCTGTAACCAGACTGCCTGAGTTTTAAATATAAACTGTACCACTTATGAGGTATTTATAGAACAGTAAGGTGACTTAAAGTGCTAATCTCAAATGCTTGTTGCAAGGGTTAGTGAGCTTCTCTGTGTACCTATGTATGCATCCATGTCTTCACATCTGCAGCTCTATGTAAGTCTGGTCTATTATGATACTTACGGCCCCTCCCAGGAAAGAAACTGAAGTGCTCACTGATCGGCAGTGACTGTGGAACGCTGTGGATGGCTGGTCAACACACGAGAAAAACATACACAGAGACAACCAGGTCCTGTGGGGAATGGCCACTCTCTTTAGTGGGGAGCTCCATGGCCACCCTCCCTAGGGGAGAGCGCCCCTAAGGGAGAGAGCTTCCCAACAAGAAACAAAGGGGCAAAGGGTACTGAAGGGGTCAGGGGAAACAAGAGATCAGGTAAACAACATAAATGATTGTAGTCGAAGGTCCAACCTCCAGTTCACAAGAGAACTCAGTTGTGAAATACTTTTAATAACACTCCCAAGCATAGCTGACCGAATTTGGGAGCCAGGAGTGAGAGCAAAGTTGGAAGGAATATTAGGGGAGCCGATAGCATCAGCTTCCCTGGTTTGGTGTCAAAAATCAGTAGAAAAAAAAGATATCTAGGTTATTTATTTTTCTTTTTTTAAATAAACAGATAGCCAATGGAAAGCCTGCAAATACTAGAACTACCAAAAACTGGGAGAAAGAAACGTAGAGAGAGAGAGGCTGAAGTTTCATCTTTCATTTGGAGGGATTGGTCTTCTTGAAAGACCAAGAAGTTGTAGTATAAACACACTGAAAGTAAAGTAAGTAACCTCCCAAACTAAAATAGAAATGGTTACAATGAGTTGCCTCTGGTTAGTGGGGTCAGGGAGGGGAAACTGGCGTCTGGTTATTAGCTCCTCTACATTCTGTCATTGTTTTTCCTTGTGTGTCTATTACTGGATGCAAAGTGTTGTTATAAAAGAGAAAGTGACTCTAGCATAAACTTGGATGGTAAGTGAGGGTCTTTTTTTTTCAGCATAATTATTTTCTTCCTGATCTTGAAAACGCATCTTTAAATGGCTGTTTTCCAGTTTTTCTCCCAATGTTATCATGAAGATAATAAGCAATTCTGTGGGTAAAGAATAAATCATTCTGGTGCAGGGACTCTGGAATGCAATGGTTAAACACCGGTGGGAAATTTCGATTCTAATTGAGGTGCTATATATGCAAAACTATCCAAACTTTAAAAATCATATGCATTTTTTAAAGTTCGTTATAAATGTTGCTGAAATTAATTACAGTCTTGCTCTTGATTAGTGATTTTATGTTATTTTTTGTTGTATTTTTTCATCTGCATTTTAAATGTAAATGAAGGATTAATATTTGAGAAGATACAACTAATATTTCAAAACTATGAAGGAACCTGTTTGTGTTAAAATAACATTTAGATGCCCCTTCTACTTACCAGACAGCTTCCTGAAAACTCTGATCCCTTCATTCTTGCCACTGTTTCTTCTCCAGATACCACCCTTCTCCTTAATGTTTCTCAGGCCTCAAAGTCCCAGTGAGTTCCTCCTTGTTTGGTTCTTTACACTCCTGTGGCTGTCCGACCACGTGGGACCCAACGGACCAGCCCCACTGCTCTGCCCTTGTCCTCTCAAGGTATCCCGCGGATTCAGCCTTTGGACAGATGGCTCACAGGGCACAGCCACAGTGACGCCCCTCTATCCTGAATGTCCAGACCACTGCCAGACCCCACTGCAACTAACAATTCCAGGTCTTTCCAGATTTTAAGTTCCCCAAATATTCGACTTTGCTTTCTTGCTTTGGTGACGAGTAGAGCACAGGGTAAGTGGTGGCTCCATGGAATGTGACTTTTTGCTTTACAACACTCTAAAGTTAAGTTCTCCGGAGTCCTGACATCCATACAGGGGATCAGGATCGCACGCCTTGCTTGATCCACCAAGCAAATGCGATAACCTCTATTTTTCTGTAACTGCGTTCTTTTCTCTCAACTTATTTTATTTTACTTTACTTTGGGTACATTTTCTCAGTAATCTTATATTTTTAAAAACATGGTATTTTGTAGTGTATATAATATGTTATTGATTATTTTGCAAAACATAAATAAACCAATATGCAAATGCAAGTCCAAAACACCAAAATATAAATTATTTTGTAGTATTTCAAACATTTTTATTTATAATATATACCCTCATCAGATTTTCTAAAGTATATGAGTTGACCTGCGATAAAAAAAAAAAACATGTATCAAATAACGTTATTTAAAATAAAATAAGTTTTGGAAAGACTTACATTTCAAACCAAATATCTATTTTGTATTCTTTTGGCAAGGACAAGTTTTATTTTTTCTTTGTTTAGCTTGGAAATTATATGATTAAATGATCCTTTTAGGAAAATTTGTTTTTTGGTATTGAAACATTTATGTATCTGCAGTACATCAAGGAGTTTCAGTTTGGCATCTAAACATGAAAAGATTTTACAACAATCGTTCTCTAATTGTCCTATACTCATCTTGCATTTCTCACTGTATACTTTAATGATAACTTGGCAAGACTTAGCGATTCTCTGATCAATTTCACTTATTCAAAAAGTCTCATTTTCAGCAACAAAGAGTCAGGACGCTAGCATCTGTGGGCAGGGCTGGGCGCGGAGCTGCTGGGAGACAGGTGTGGCAAGTCAGAAGGAAGAAAATGCTTTTGATTTACCTCTATCTCTCTGCCATTTTCCAGACACCAGTCAGAGCTAGTCTATTGTGTTGGGATGAGGAGGAGGAAATGGATGACTAGGGAGCGGCCTTTTCGTTGGTCAGCTGACACTCTACTCTGCCCAGGTCCTCTAAGTCACAGGTTCCCAAATGTTGCCTCTATTACATAACGGGCCCCTTCTGTGACCTCTACACTAAAAGAGGTTGCTCTAGTTCTAGAAGCCCTCTTCTATAAATACATCTTACCCCCCACCCACCAGAAGGAGTCTACCTATTGCCTCTGAGTGATAGGCTCCCCTGACCCAGTACATGATGTCTTGTGTGGGTTAACAGAATAAGCGCTTAAGTTCAGGTATCTGTACAGCATCTTCTGGACTTAGGGCAAACTTATGCATTCTTGGAATGTCTCTCCCAAATTTCTATTTTGCAAACTCACTGACTCTTTTACTCTGCTCTGAGGACACAAAGAAAATTCAAGTACTCTTGCTAAGCAACCAGAAACACCCCTAAATCCAAGGAACCTATGGCTTCATAATGAAATGGAGGGAAAAGGACAGGTTATTGACACTATTAATTATGTTCCCAAATGTTCACTCTAGGTAGAGTGTGGAGAGAAGTTGATGGGTAGGGATAGACGAGAGAGAAAGCGAGAGCGGAAAGGCAGGTAGTTTGATCTAAAGTGGCGATGCTTTACAAAAAGAGTGCAATCAAAATACCAAGAAGTAACCATGGTGGGATATGAGAAAGGTTATTATCAAATGAAATATAATGAGCAAATGATTAAGTAGACAAGACAATAAATTATGGTGAGGAGAGCCAAGATAATGACAGAATGTGAAAGAATGGGCTGTCAATACGAACTCAGACCAGAGATGTGAGTGATTGATTGAAAGCTCAGAACATATGGGTTCCTCCAAACACAGAGCTGGGCAGTGCATCCAAGCTGGAGGACAATCCAAAATATAATGTCAACAGGAGGAATGCCTTTAGGAAATCAGCATATGTCTGCAATACAAAGACCATAATACTGGGCATTTGCGGCTACCTCAGTTAGGAATGTCTCACACGCCTTTGTCTGGGAAAAGAACCACATCCAGGGTGCGGCTCTCCCAGAAGCAGAGTGACAACCTGCCATACCTGAGAGGTCCTGACAGCTCTTGTTGCATCGCCCGCTTCCAGGGTCATTAACAGAAACAAGATAAAAATAGGACTCTGCAGAGGGGCACCATTAACATTCATAATTACACATTTTAGATGCTTCGGACCATCAATCCATGATAGCAAGGAAACTATGAGTCTGAATTAAGGATTTCTCTTGAGGGGAATGAAGATAATGAAGTCTGTGATGAATATAAACCAAAACCAATTAGCTCTCCGATACTGCTGCACAGATTATGAAATCGACAGATGCTGTCTGAGCCTGAAAAAAATAAATAAAAAAACCAGTATACACTTATTTATTGACATACACAAAAACAAGCCAGTCATAGGATATACAAACTATGTTAACATTTAATGGCACAGCAAATAATAAATCTGGTTTTACATTTGTGTTCTGTGGGTGCAAGAAGCAAACCACTAATAACAAGATCTCCAGTAACCACTCCAAAGCTTCATGATGATCTCTCCCAATATAAGCTCATCACAAAAAGGATCTAGGAGTCTCTAAACTGTTATAAGGGATAATTGTGGAGATGCTGCCAAATGTAGGAGATGCTTCCTGCTTTGGTAGAACTTCCCCTGGCTATTAGTTTCCAAGGTTCCTGTGGGGCCCCACTGCTGGATATAAAGGCAAAGCTCATATACTCAGGTCTGGCCAGTCAGTGTTGCCTTTGCCAGTGGTTGGCTCAGGGATGGGAATGTGACCTAGCCAGAGAAGGAGAGAATACTTGGACTTCCACGGGAACTATCCCAAAAGACTATCCAGCTGGTCTTCCAGTTGAAGGAGTAAAATTAAGGCAACTGTAGCCTCCTTGTGACCCCAAGTTCAGAACCCTGTTGCTAATGGAGCCAATATGGAAAAAGTAGAGGGAAGATGGAGAGAAACAAGCTCTGAAGGCAAATATACTCCTGGAATTTTCAGTTGCATGAGTCACCACATCTTCCTTTTTGCCTGATTCAGTTTGAATGTTTTTTCCTGTTATTTGTATGTGAAAATGTGTTAATTGATAACAATGCTAAATATAAGTCAAGATGCCTAGTAGACATTATGTTCACTTATATCATTTACATGGTACCTGTTATACGTTGACAGAGTCCTTGATCATGGGAAAGGGTGAGTGCCACGTGGAATGTGTAGTAAATGCCAAATGAAAAACGGCAGCCGCATGGTGAGAGCAGGTACAGGAACATACAACGTGGTGCCTGCCATCCACCAGCACCCTTCACCCTCAGAGCTGCTGAGGTGAGCAGGCCTGCCTGTAATGTGTATTTGTTCAATCCATGGGATCTCTGTGTTTGTTCACCTTGGGGCATGAATAGATTAACTATTAACTCCCGCACCACATATGCATAAAAATCTGACAATATCACAAGTTATCATCTAAATCCTCTCAATCCATCTAAAACTTCTAGAAATAACCTAAAGCAAAAAGAAAGCAAAAGCAAATGACAATGACGTGTAGTAAGGACGCGTGTTCCACTTCCTTAAATTCCACTGAAATTTTAACTGTTGCAAGTGGGAAAATGATTTCTTATAACATTTCACCCTGCAGTAGTCACAGGATTCAGAGGAAGGTGCACACACAAGGAATGCATAGCGAGACCCCATGCATCCCCGCCCCACACAATGGCAATAACCTCCACAACTAGAGTACCACGTGTAAACCAAGATCGACATCAGCATCATCTGCAGAGCTCATTCAGATCTCATCAACATTGCACGTACACATCGTGTGTGTGCATGCGCGTGCATGTGTGTTGCTTTATGCAACTTCATGATCTGGGTACAGAAAAGGCCCAGGACCATTCCATCCCCATTGTTTCCTTGGTGATGCTCTTCTATAGCCACAGCCATCTGGAATCCCTGGCAACCAACAATCGGTTCTCCATCTCCCCAATTTTGTCGTGTCAAGAATTCCATACAAATGGAATCATACGGCATATACCCTTCTGAGACTGTTTTCATTCAGCATCGCTCTCAGAGATTCATTCAAGCTGTCACATGGACCATTGGGTCCATCTCCCTACTGAGCAGCACTTAATCACTCACCTGTCGAAGGACACTTGGTTGCTTTCAGTTTGGGACCATTATGAATGAAGCTGCTATAATAAACATGTGTACGTATTCTGTGCATATTCGTCATGCACATTTTTTGTCAGAAAATAAATTTTTATTTTCTGATATCAAGGATGAGTGCAATGAATGCCTTTTAAAAGATTAAATGTTCAATCAACTTGCATTTCCTGCCTCTGACATTGTTCAGTTCCCAAAGCAATGCCTTTGCTGGTCTCTTTAAGTTCTACCAAATGCAACATCCAATTCTTGGCTGAATGGGGTACCTGTTTCTCTGAGTTCAAACTCAGTGTATTGAACATTTTCTGAACTGCTGCCTGGAAGTAAGCAGCTGATAGTGGAATGATCAGATCTTTTCTTTTTCTCACCTAGAAGAGCGTTAGGTCTCGGCCTAGCCCAGTGCAGTGCCTGGAGGCCACCACCAAGCTGTGATTCATGCTTCACAGGCTAGTAAACAGTCTGCAGCATTGCAGGCAGGTAAACGTATTGTGGAGGTCTCTTTTTCAAGCCACCATTTAATATTTAAATTCCCAACATAATATGAGGTAGATACCTGGGGACCTCAGTTTCTCTTTGTCTTGTGTTACAACATCTCCGAAAATCATGTTTATGAGCAGCGAAACAAGTCACTGGCATGTTGAACCACCAATGAATTTCCTTTCCATGTTGGATCAATCCCGTTTGTTGTTCTACTGAAATACAAAAAAAATTGCACTTGCATCCCAGTGGAAACACATTCAATAGCCCAAAGAAGGAAAAAAATGCATTTCCCAAAGTGCACAGTTTCCACCGACTTTACTAACAAGGCAAAGACTGTCTCTCTCAATCCTTGTTTTCCATGCTTGTGTCTGAATATAAACATCTTCACAGCAGGGCCCTGGGTAAGGGCCAACGTGGTGACCCAAGCAAACTCAGATGCAGCTGCCCAAAGTCCCAAGTCACACAATACACCAGGTAGGAATGGGGAAAGCACAGGTTCCCTCACTTCTTCCGCAAGAAACTATTGAATGCGTATGATGCTCAGGCCCCGTGATAAATGCAGGTGAGTCACAGTGGTGACCGGGGCCGAAGAAAACCTCCCTGCAGCAGAATAGACAGGGTTTGATGTGGAGTGTTCGGATACCTGGGAGCAGGCGTACACAGCGCCTTCCCAGTGTGGAGAAGACGCAAAGATGACCGTGGCAGCCGATACCTTCCTGGGGCTGTGGAATGGGAGATGCGTAGGAAATGTCCGGGTGAAGGGAGACCATGGAGGGGGAAACATTTCAGAGAGAGGGCATAGAAGTCACAACCTCTCAATGGAGTGCGGTTTTAAGGACTCGCACAAACACAGTCTGGAGCAGCTGCTGCACGGGGTGCGGGAGGACGGAGAGCGAGGTCGGAAGGAAGCAGGAAGCTCCCAGGAAGCACAGGCAGCCTGGGAGGCAGGTGAGAAAGAGAGCACAGTGGCCGAAGGGGGTTTGTTTGTTTGTACCATTTTTTTCTTAAATTAATCTTCAGTGTTTTTTTAACAAATGAAACCTATTTACTGGAAAAAAGCCAAACAAGTTAAAGGATTGTTAGATTGTGCATTCAGATTAAGAAAAAAAACTTAAAGATGGAAAGCAATTCACTAGTCAAATTCATTCAAGGCTAAGACTGCCAGGACGCTGCGCTCGCCCGGAACTCTGCGTACACTTCCCTCCCCACCCCCACCTCACGTCCTCCCTGTGACCCTGTGACCCCATGCCGCCTCCCACAGCGCCAGTCCCTCCGCCCTCCAGGGTTAAGTGCTCCTTTCTGTGCACTCGCAAAGCACTTTACACATTGTTATTAACTAACATAAATATTATAATAATCATGGTAATAATTATTGTGACACTAATACGTATTAATATTGTGATAGTATAGTGATTCAATTATTTAATTGATCAATCAACAATATTAATATTAGTATTATACACAATATCAGACAGTAATATATAGATTCATCTTGCTACATCTGCCTTTACAGGTAGGCTGAGCTCTTCAAAAAGTCTTTGGATGTATCAGTTCTAGGTTTCTGTTCAATTATTCATCCATTTATTCATTTAATACATGTTTCCTGAGAGCCTGTAATGTGCCCAGCAATGGGCTCAGTTCTGGGGCTGTGGTAGTGAACGTGTAGTCAACACTCCCTTACTTAATTTCTTACTTAATAAGACAGGTCATCCAAAATATTCCTATTCCAAATAAATATTCTCTAACTTGAATTGCCTCCTGGGTCTTCAGACATAGAAGTGGATAAAACAGTTGTTTTCTTCTTTAAAATCCCCATCCTCATACACACCACTACAATGTCCAACCAATATTTTTTAAATATGTTTTATGATAACAGTCACCCGGAGCACTTTAATACAGATGCCCAAGCCCCTCCCTTTCTAGAGTATGGCATCTGCTTGGGACCAGAAAACCCCAAGTGATTATTATCACATGCCAGTTTTGGGTAACGCTGCCTTAACCAATCATATGTTGGGTATTGATTTAAAATTCCCAATGAAGATGAAAATGAAGAATATTTATGTGAAGTGCAGGTGAATTTAAAACACTTAAGAGTACTCTCTTCAAGACATTGATTTCAGTCCCCTGAGGTGTATACCCAGAGGTAGGGTTCCTGAATCACATGGTAGTTCTGTTTTTAATTTTTTGAGGAAACTCTACCCTGTTCTCCATAATAGCTATACAATGTACATTCCCACCAACAGTGTGTACAAGGATTCCCTTTGCCCCACATCCACACCAACACTTACCCTTTGTCTGTTTTGATAATAGTCATTCTTATCGGAGTGAGGCGCACCCCATTTGGTTTTGATTTGCGTCTCCTTGATAATTAATGGTGTTGAACATTTTTATACTTATATTTGCTGGCTATTTGTAAGTATTCTTTTCAAAAGTGTCTATTCAGGTCCTTTGCCCCGTTTTTAAATCAGGTTGTTTGTTTTTTGTTATTCAGTTCTTTCTGTTTTGGATATCAACTCTTTATCAGCTGTGTGGTTTGCACTTTTTTTTTCTGACTCAATAGGCTATCTTATCACTCTGATGGTTTCCTTTGCTGTGCAGAAGCTTTTTAGTTTGAGGCAATCCCATTTGCCTATTGAAGAAAAATTCTATAAAATGTTTACCAAGTCTTCAGTTTTTGAAGTAGCAGTGCAGTAGAAAACACAGAGGATTTCTCTTTGGGAAAACCTTGGTTGTGGTCATAGGAGCTTGGCCAAATGTAAACATTTCTCCTACCTTTCTGGCAACACTGCCAACCGTTAGCCTCCAAGAGTTCACGGTGCAGCAGTGGAGGCAGAAAGTAAATGACTCCTGCTGGAAAGTGTTCCAAGGGCTGGAACAGAAGCATGCCATGGGGTGAGGGTGCTCACAGGTGGGAACCAAGGAAGGCTTCTAGGAAGAAGTGATATTTCAACAGATGTACTGGATCCCGTGAGCTTCATTTTCCTCATTCTGTCAAATGAGATTCAAAGATTTACTGCAAAGGGTCATTGTACTGCAAGTACTAAACAACCCCTTACTGTTTTTTGGTTAAGGAATCTGAAAAACCGTGAAGGAAAAGAAATAGCAGAGAACATAACATGGAGAGAAGCTTTTCCAAGTAGAATGAGGTATAAAGCAATAATAACTAATGTACCTTAACCTTTCGTTCTAAATATAAAATGAAATCTCCCCAGGTGCTGCCTTCTCCATTTAGTTTCCACTTAATTGTACGTTATTTCAGAGCCTCCCCTGTGTCCTGCGCACAGCTTTGCCCTGTATCCAACATACATTTGGATGGGATCTAAGTAAAAATTTAAAAATTAAATCGACACACACACACAATCTCTATTTTGCAAGTTGTGTATATATAGCCATTAATCCAATCAAGAACCCCATGAAGAGGTTATATTCCTCCCACTTAATTATCCTGGGTTTGTAATCCTCATTCAAGGAAACCTGGAGATGGGAGGCCTCAGATTGGCCTAATCAGCAGCTAATGAAGACTTCAATGAAGGGTTCACTTTCTGGTTTCCTTTCCCTTAACAGACACACCAGGCCGTTCTTCCAGTTAATGGCCGATTTATTAAGAAAAATTATATAAGAACTTAACCATTTCCATTGTCCTCTGATAAACACATATTACATTTCAGGAGTAGAACTTACGTGGCTTCAAATAATAACAACAGATCATCTTAAAAATTAAGATCCTGAGTAACAAGAATAATTTTTTTAGTTGCACCATAAAATCACTTTAGTAAAATAAATAAAAGTGCGTTTCCATAAATAATTAAGTTGGCTATTTTCAACTTAAGTAGCTGAAGTCGCTGAAGATTGAGGTAGTTGGGTATTTTTAGTTTTGTCTGGATTTTTGTTTGGTGTTTCTAACTTTTATGCCTTGACCATATTTTAAGCTATTCCACTGGGGACAAAAGAAGCATGTTTTGCGATATACTTACATCGAATTTTTGCTGAGTTCATTTAATGCAAACACTCCTAGGACAAGGTGGCAGACACAGTATAGACTTGCAATGCATTGAGTACTAGTGATTACTGAACATTAGAGCTGATTACTGACAGTGACCTGCATACGCACTCTGATCCAGAGAATGCTAAGGGTGACCCTGTGATATGCACCCTGCCAATTCAGAGTGCTACAACGATTTCATTTAGTTTCAAGACTAAAGTTTTCAAAATTTCACATTTTAAAATCCAGATGTATAGCTTGTAGGGAAAAAAGGTAGATTTGGCAACACAACTTCTATATTTTTCAGAACGATCCCTTTTGGCAGGAGCTGAGCGGCAGCTACCGTTTTCAGAAGGAGGATGTGATGGGCCATCAAACACCACCTTCTTCCCCTCATTTACTTTTCCTCCCTGCCTTGAAGGCGATCTGAAGTCGGGACAGCAGCCCTATCCTAACACCCTCATGCTGCAGAGAGGGGAATTCATCCAGAGTAAACAGAGCAGATTAGTTCCATGGCCCTGATTATGTTGCACAGTAAAGAGCCTCAGAAGTTCAGCAGCAAAGAACAATAAGCATTTGTTTTGTCCATGTGTCTGGGGATCAGCTGCATTCAACTAGACTAGGCTGGGACATTCCACGGTGGCTTGGTTCTGCTCCACGTTTCCCTCAGTCTTCTCCACCGTGGCAGATTAGCTGGACCGCTTCTCCTCACGGCCATGACGGGAATGGAAAGGGCAAAGGAACACACAAGTCCTCCTGGTGTCTAGCTTCATGGCTTGTCTTCACGTCTGTCTCTTTAAAGTGGAAAGAGCCAGTCACATGGCTGAACTAAAGTCAAGGAATGGGGAAATACACGCTGCCCCTTGAAAGAGGGGAACTTCAAAATCACGGCATGGATTATTGAGTCATTAAAGCTGGTAACCACTGAAGAGCTAGTAGGTTACCCATGGCACATGGTGCCATCAAGCCCAACTTGATGCGTCCATTCACCTTTCCTTTCTGCCCTGAGCTGTCTTACTTGGAGGCAGCTGGTCTAATCTCATCATGTAGACAAGGAAACTTGCTCAGAGGCCTGAGAAGAACCCAACTCCTAGCCCAGTGCTTTTCACTTTTTAGTTTGACAATGAAGCACTATTATCTTACCTGTGTGAAATAAAATAATCACTCATAGTTTTTTTTTTTGCCAATGGAGTTTCAGACTTTGAAAGAGCTTTATTAAAATTTGGAAGGCAATACAGAACACAACTACAAATCACTCATTAAAATAAGTCCTAAGTTCTCAAAGCAATCTGTTCCTTAGTGATTCTCAGAGTCTAATTGCACTTCATACAATAATATAGAAATAGGGCACTGGAGACCTCCATAAAAGAAGCAAGAGCATTGCACAATTTAAGCAGCAGCAGTATTTACTTTAGGCTGGAATGTCTCAGCAGGATTCCATTTATTTTCAGAATTGTGTTTTTCCTCCTTCTCTGTTCCTAAGATTTGGTATTTGCAAAATAATGCAAAAAGCTAAAAAACTGAAATGTTAATGAATGGAGAAAAGAAAAATGAAGCTTAGTAAATACATTTTAATGGGCTCATCGGTGAATGACCATTAGGATGCCTTAATTCCTAACAAGGGAAGCAAGCTCCAGTCAAACAAATAGAAGCTCATTTTTGTCTGTACCCAGAGCGCCCCCCCACCCCCCCAGAGCCCTGCTTCCTTCCCAGGCTGCAGTGCTGGTGAGCAGTATACCAAGGGCAGCGATCCAAAGAAGCCAGGAGCTCCAATTCCTGAGCTTAGGGCCAGCCCCAGATACCCAGCTCCCAGTGTCTTCCTAGGCCCCTACCTTTGTCGTCCAGGCCACATCTACCTTCCACCCCCTAAAATGAAGAAGCATCAATGTAAAAATCAGAAACCTTGAAGGTGTTAGCTGTTCAAAACATCCAAAAGCTCCCCAAGGCCAGCCCTGATCTAAAGTTCACAATATCAACATCCCTCCTTCTTTGCCCTGCTCCCATAAACACCACAGTGTTCAAACCCTTTCAGTCTTTTAACCTTTGATTCCTCCCCAGGCTTCCATTGTTCATTGTTTCCTTGGGGTCAGAGAGACTGTGGAGGAGAAAAGACAAATGAGAGTTTCTATGTCTTCCCCCTCCTTCTTCCAAGTCCAGAGTTAACTGTTTTTCTTTTTCCAAAAATCTCTGATCTGTGTTATAAATATTTTGTGGACAGTTTCGCTGGTTCGTGTCTTTCTGAGTTGGCCAGCCAGCTGGGTGATGCCATGCCACCTCTTTGGCCCCCGCTCATGTCTTCATCTGCTGTGAGTACTTCCTGTTCATTAGGACCCTTTCCCAAGGAGCCTGAAGTGAATGAAGATGTGGTGTTCACCTGCCCCTGAGATATTAAAGAATTCTTTCAAGAGTGTGTGCCTCCAGCAATTTCTGCATGTCCGGCAGAGATGAGAAACAGGATTTATAGATAAAGCACTTTCTTTTGTACTTTCATGGTTTTAACATCCTTAACCCTCACAACCATACCCAAAGTTCTCATTTTTGTTGGGGGGTTTGCCTAGAGTTGACAGAGATGAAGTCACCTTTTCAAGGTCACTCATTTAGTAAGTAGTAGAACTTCAGGGGGGTTGACAAGGGGGCAAGGGAAAAACTTGAGCCCCGTATGAAATACTGTAATCATTGCTCCTTCCAAATTTTCTTTCCAGGGCCCGTACAGACATGTAAGGAGTAAAACTAAGGTTATCTTCTCCACAAAATGGTTGATTTTTGCCGTTCCAAACTTACATATCTGTTGTTTCTCTACAATGGTTCGTGACCATATTTTAAAGATATCTGGGGGAAGATTAATGTTGCCAGGCTGTATTTTTCTTCAAGCGTTCTTTAGGAAAAAAATGGCTGGTGCCAAGAAGCATAGCATCCAAGAGCAGGATACGTTTCCAAAGTCTTGGTTTGCATAATTCCAGACGTTGTGCCAGTGAGTCTAAAGGCCACTTTCCTCATCCAGCTCTGGGGAAGGTAAACAGGAGGAGGTATGGAGAAGGTGCATCCACAGGATACAGAAAACCCTGCCTGCCCCACGGCACGTGCTGTGCTTTAGACCTCTGGGTGTTCTCCAGCCACCAGGTGACCAGAAATCCACAGCCAAGCTCTCCTGGGCACAGTGGCAGTGAAACTTGTACGTTGCCTTCTCTTACGTTAAGGATTAAAAACATACTTTTGTTCTTTTTGAGATTTTTTTCCAGAGGATGAATGAATTGTCCTGTTCTTGATCTAATGGAAAGGCAACTCTAAAAATCTCACCACAGCCCTTGTATCTCTTATAGTTATTTGGGATGCTTCGTAAAAGTCCTTGCACTTCATGAACTCAATAAACAGGTTGATTAATAACAGTGGAAACACCCTCATAGAGCCATGCCCTGGTGTAGTTTCCTCTCCGTGAGTCTGGGCCGGCGCAGTGACTTGCTTCTGAAAGGATAGAATGTCACTTTCAAGATTACATAAGGCAAGATATTCACTTCTGCTCGGCTTGTAGGTTTTCTCAATTTTTGGCTTTGATGAAGCAGTCATATTGAGGAGGCTTGTGTAGCAAAGAATCAATAACTATCAAGGAACTGAGGCCCTCATCCCAACCTCCTGCAGGAACCTGAGCCCTGCTAACAGTCGCGTGAGCCTGGAAGTAGATCTCACCATAGCACAGCTTTGCAATGAGACCCCAGTGCTCACAACATCTGACCTGCAGCCTTGTAAGGGATTCTGAAGCTAAGGTGCCCAGCAAAGCTGAGTGCATCCCTGACTCACCGAAACTACAAGATAGTAAATGGGTACTATTTCAATCCAATAAATTGGGGGGTGATTTTTTTACACAGCAATAACTAACTAACACACCTAACCTTAAACACAAAGGACATATCAACTACCCCTTTAACCACTACATAATTTATCTTTCTATAACACTCCTGAGAGGAATAACAAAATTGGTGGATTTCAGTACTGAAGAGAAAAATGGAGAAACCTGGGTAAGGTATAAATGATTTAAAGCCTGTCAGTATCTATAAATAAATTCTGACAGCAGCAACAAATGGCTTCAAAGCTTTGGTGTAAATCCACTCTTTGGGCATTGAGAGGTATTTGGGCAATGCAATGTGAGTTTGAGCACCAACCATTGATCTCTGATGTCATTTTTTCTGACCATAATGTATGCAAAATAAACCTAAACCAGACACTCTTTAAAAAAAGAGCTCAAGAAATTTCCTTCAATTCCATTCTATCACAATCTAGAATCTCTACTCCTTAAACGTAAAATGAGAGCATCGATAAAAGTCACTTAATGGTTGATGACCTACGTAAATCAGATGAACAAACCGGAAGATGCTTGAATTCTTAACCTATAGATTCAGCAGAAGGTGTGCTAGTGCTGGCTTTGAACCAGCTGGTGAGAGACAATTCCATGCACCTATTCTCAATATCAGGTCCTTTTGGTGGCTTGAATTTATGCATAAGAGGAAGATGATGTGGAAGGTAAAGCAGAGAAATGGGAAGAGATGAGATACCACGTAATAGCATTAAGTCAAACCTGGAACTGTTGTATAGCTAGACCTTCATTTAGTTTTTGAAACAAACAAAAAATCCTTTGTATTATTTTTTGCAAACTTGAGTTGGATTTCCTGTGCCTTAAACTGAGTACATCTTAACTGACACACATTTGGAGGAAACAGTTGAGGATCTGTTCAGCTTTTTTGATACGTTCTAAACCACTGTCTACTCTCTGTGGCTTCCGTTACTAAGTACGGATTCCAGGATGCTAATTTCATTCTAGTCCAGAGTTTTAATTGTTAGTATCAAGAATACATATAGAATGATAAAATCAAAGTTGTTTCAAAAATAGGTATCAATAAAACCAAGAAAAAGATATCATTCTTTAGAATTGGAAAGTAGTATAATATTTGGTTTGGCATGGATATTTTAACAATTTTTTCTTCATTCTGGATACAATTATCTTGATACTCCCGAGCAAATGAGTAAGAAAATTCACTCCTGCACAAAAGGATCCAAGTTTCCCCCAGGAGAAGAAAAACTATGGCACTCGCCCCTGCAATAGCAGGCGTGTAATGGAGACTGTGGCTGTCAATCCCAATTTATAACGACAATAGGACAGAGACTTTCCCTGTTATTAACTGGCAGAAGAGTGAACTAGCTGTTAACCTTCCTCCAAGTGGAGGCAAGGGGAAGAAACTTCATATTAAGGAGTTCAGTAAAACCAAAGAAAAATTTGGAAATAATTTAAGGATGTATTATCTCATTCAAAGAGAAAATGTACTCATCTGGGCTCCTCCCAGATCTCTAAGAATAATCCGCGGGAGCCCCCACACCAAGGATGTCTGTGTGCTCGTCTTTTGGACCCGTGAATTTTTACCTTGTAACACAAAAAGGGTGTTTAAATGAGTGATTCTTAAGATGGCAAGGTTACCCTGGGTTGCTTGGATAGTCCCTAAACGCTCTTACAGTGTTCTCATAAGAAAGAGGCAGGGGATTTCAAGCAGAAAGGGAGAGAAGAAAGTGATGGGAAGATAAAGCAGACTGGTGATTTCCATGGCTGGCTTTGAAGATGGAAGCAGGGTGGGGCAGGAACAAAGGAAAGGAAGAAAGGCAGCTCTAGAAACGGGAGAAGGCAAGAGAGTGTAGCCCTGCCCACACCTCGATTTCAGCCCAGCGAAACTGACCTTGAATGTTCAAAGTCCCAAACTGAAAAGAGGTAGAAGTGTGTTGTTTTTAGCTAGAACGGAAAACCACATTAAGTCTGTGGTGAAACAGCTACAGGAAACCAATCGAGTTATAACAATAAAATTTTCCAAATAAGTTTTTTTCTAAAGGCACACTTTTAATACATTTTTAGATTGACAGCACATTACTCTTCAGGATTCCATGAAATGACTTATACTTTATCAAAAAAGGATCTTTAATTCCATGGTTGGCAGAAATGCTAATACTTCCTCCAAAACAAATGTTGCACTCTGTCATTTTTTTCTGTTGTAAAATTGTAAAATTAGACTATCAGTGAGCAAAATAAACCACACAGGAGAACAAATAAAAAGTTTGGGGTATATTGTTCTAAAACCTTGGACATATGTTTTCACGTGACAATAATACCTGCCTCAACTGGAGTTCAAGCAGCAATGGCTCCAAACAGACTTCTCCAAAGCACTCATTCCGCGATTCATTCCCGAGTATTAGTAGTGACAGGGAGATACACAGGAACTACGATTTTAGAGTAGTGTTCACTTTGACTTTTAAAGCACGTAAATTGTGTCTTCGACTATTCATTTAATTTTCAAAGGCCATTGTACAGCTATCCTTATTAAGATCATTGAATTCTGAGAGCCAGGAGTATGTTCTCCCACGTTTCTGTGTTTGCATTTGGGTAGCAGCTTCTTTGTTTTCTCCAAAGGTGATGCCAAACTCTGATTTCTGACTCCCACGGAACCGAATGGAAGATGCAGGGCACCCCCAGCTCCATGGGAGACCAATCCAGGTGTCCTAGGATGTAATAATTCTCCTGGACACTTGCCACAATTGGAACTAATAATCAATTTTGTAATTTCTAATATGATGCCTTTCTCCCTCTGCTAGGATGGTTTCCAGGAGAGCAGGATACATGTCTATCTTAAATACATTCTGTTTCAAGTTGCTAACATTGCCTGGCTCATAGTACATATTTGTTGAATGAATGGATACAATAAATGTATGAAGTTACTGATGCTTATTAAGCTAAATTATATATGCCTACTATTTCTGATGTTAATCATTGCATATGTAAGGCTGACAAATCTGAATTTGGTAAAACCCCCAATTGAATATGCTAATCTTATTTAATACCTTGCAATACTTTTTTCTTAAACCTTGTATATTATGAGAAGGAAAGAATTAGAAATACTTGGAGTAGGTATTAAACACATTATCAGCGAAACATTAATTACATGACATAGACAATGTAGCATCAATATCCAGCACTGTTAATATTACATTAAATTAACAATGCACATACCAAATAGGGGTTTTATTCTCAAAGAACTTACAACCTTATTATATCATGATACTTGAGAATGGCATGACCTTTTCCTCATATATATTAAGAGAAGACACTACTTTATCTGCCTTTAACAAACATGAAATAAGCTCCCAATATAAAATCCTTTCAAACTTACAGTTGAGTTTCAGGCATGACAATGCATATGTCCTCAGTAACGACTCTGTAAGTGTACATTGGGTGGAAGCGATACATAAGGACGCTACAAAAAGAAATGACATCATCCCTGCCACAAAGAGATGAAAGTTATTCAAGGTGGAAGTGGCTCAGAAAGACACCCCTAAGGTCACTACCCACCTCCCCCACAGTCCCTCCCCATCTCTCCACACATGTCCCACCAACCTCCCCCTACTGCTAAATAAGCAGGATCTGCTGATCGGTTGCAGAAAACATCAAAGAAAAAGATGATCTGAGCCGTGATTTGAATAATAGTTGGAAGTGAGATAAGCAGAGAGGAAATTCCAAGCCCAGGAAATGACTTTGAAACAAGCTGCAGAAGTAAGAAAAAAATATGTATAACACATAGTGAAGATAAGGAATGGGCTTATTAAATCATATATCTTCGTAAGAATGTGCAACATCAGCTGTGGAGATAATAACTTCCATCCTGTTGTAGCTGCTGAAAGACCTTTTTCCTCTTCCTGCCCCAGGGACTCCATAGATTCTTTTCACCTTTCGGGGCAGGCCTCAGTGAGCAACCCCCCACTCATGCCCTTGTGGGTTTAGGCTCTACTGGCTCCACACTGAAAAGCTGGTGCTTACACTAGAAACAGCAGAGGTCTGACCCAGAAAGGGAGTGATCACTCTGAGATTGCAAATATGCCTTGAACTTTTTAAAGGAGTTCTGTGACGTGAGGAGCTCAATAGCCTGTTCCAATGCTTCAGCTTTCGCCTGGCTTCTCTCACCTCCTCCTCAACCCTGCAATGTACTGGCTAAGCCATCTTTGGAAGAACTTGTACTATTTTGTAACTATTTCTTCTCTGAATGTTATAACTTCCCAGTAAAGTCAATTGGACTTGGCTATTCTTTCAATAATTAACTCAATAACTTACCTTAATAACCATAGGTCTACTGTAATTTTCTATTGCTTATTAAGTTTCAATAAGCTGGATTTTTCCATTTTGTCTAAAGTTGTCCTGTTTTACCACCAGTTTGCTTGTTAACTCTTTAATTGCTACTATAGCATGGGCTACTTTCTGTCTATTTATCTTCTAATAATCTACTATAGGTTCTTATTTTAACCTCAATGTTGTGCCTTCCATTCTATTTACTCTATCAATTTCACCAGGGGGTTATCATTTTATTTTTTGTTCTTGAAAGAACTATTTTTTGGCTTTATTGAACCACTCCATTGTGTGTTTGTATTCTGTTTCATTCAGTTGTGCTGTCACTTTTATTATTATTTACCTTCTACATGCCTTGGGTATGTTTTGCTATTGTTTTTTTAATTTCTGTAATTTTTAAATTTTGTAAATGTATATGAGTATCTAAGAATATAAATGTTCCTCAAAGTGCTAAACTAGCCACATCTCACAATTGATTTTATATATGTGTTATAGGTCAGTTCAATTTATTTTTTAATTTCCATTATGTTTTTAAAGACATTTGAACTATTTAAAAGTGTATTTCTTAATTCTAAGATATATGTAAACTTTAAAATCATACCTTTGTTATTGATTTTTATAATTTTCATATTATGAATGGCAATAAATAAATAAATAAATGGCAGGATTTGAATCCTTTGATATAGTTTGTGTATTCCTTTTGTTCAAATATCTGTTATTTTTTTAATATATGTTCCATGGGTATTTTAAAAAATGCATAAGATAAAAATATAAGTTACAAAAATGTAAGGGATGCAGCAAAAGCAGTGCTGAGACGGAAGTTCACAGCATTGGATGCACGCATTAGAAAACAAGGAAGATCTAAATCTATAATTTAAGCCCTACCTTAGGAAACTAGGAAAAACAAGAGCAAATGATATCCAAAGTAAATAGAATAAAAGCTATAATAAGAATTAAAGGAGCAGAAATCATGGACTTCAAAACAAGAAATCAACAGAGAAAATCAATGAAACCACAAGCTATTGTTTTGGAAGCAATAAAATGGATAAGCCTCTAACCACGCTAAACAAGAAAAAGAGAAGACACAAATTACTAATATAAAAATAGAAAAAAAAGACATTACTACAGATCACAACTGTATGCCCACAAATTTGATAACCTAGGTGGAACAGACAAATTTCCTAAAAGGCACCATTTGCCAAAAGAGATGATTTGACATTCTGTATGATACTATAATGTGCGTGAGTCTCTCTGTCATTATACATTTGTCACAACTCACCCAACACCAAAAGTGAATGAGAGGTCAGTTTAGGCTCATCAATTGTAACAAATGTTGCACTGTGTTCATAGCTGGGGAGGCTGTGAGTTGGTGGGAATGGGGCATATGGAACTCTCTTATCCATTTTCTCAATTCTGTTGTGAACCTAAAACCCCTCTAAAAATAAATTCTCCTTAAAAATACATATTTTGAAGTAGGATGCAATGATCTTTACATGTGTGTAGGTCCTTGTTAATTATGTTGTTCAAATCTATATCCTCACTGACTTTGTGTCTCTATTATAAAATAACGCACATAGAGTCACACAAGCATATGTTTTTTCTCAACTTTTCAGTTATCCTCACTCTCAATTATACATTCCATCATTATTTTAAACAAAATTGTGTGCCACAACACTGTTTTCATAAGTCTAGTCATTCCCCCTTTTCTTCAAACAAGTCTATTCCACCCTGTCCAACTCCCACTCAACCTTCAAGACCTTCTTCTAGGATGATGTGTCCTCACCTGGTTCCTTTGGCTGTACAGCAGATCCAGTGATTTCCTCTTTGTCACTCTATGTGGATTATTATCACACCCTTGGGGTGTATTACTTATTTCCTCAAAGCGGACCTTTTCTACACTGAGCACATAAAACGGTCACATTAAATGTTATATACTAAATCAATGTTTGCAGCGTAAATGGATGATGAATTTTTTAAAGAGTTTATTTATTTACTTTTAGAGAGAGAGGAAGGGAGGGAGAGAGAGAGGGAAACACCAATGTGTGGTTGCCTCTCATGCGCCCCCAACTGGGGACCTGGCCAGCAACCCAGGCATGTGCACTGACTGGGAATCGAACTGGCAAACCCTTTGATTTGCAGGCTGGCACTCAAGCCACTGAGCCACACGAGCCAGGGAAAATGCATGATTGTTTTGAAGAAATAGAATGGGAAAGTGAGATATTTGGTTAACCTTCCATCCTCCTGAATTTTTTGAAAAGGTTTGAGAAGGAGAGGTGTTAGTTCCCAAAATGTTTGGTAAAATTCACCTGTGAAGCCATCCAGTCCAGGGCTTTTGTTTGCTGGGGATTTTTTTATTACTGTTTCAATTTTACTAGGTATAATCTATCTACTCAGATTCTCTGATTCTTCCTGATTATTGTATGCATCTAGGAATGTATCCATTTTGTCCATGTTGTCCAGTTTGTTGGCAAATAATTAGTAATATTTCCCACAGTCCTTTGTGTTTCTTTGGTGTCAGCTGTTATTTTTCCTCTTTCGTTTCTGATTTTATTTATTTATTTAGGTCCTCCCTGTTTTTTCTTGATGAGTCTGGTTAAAGGTTTGCCAATCTTGTTTATCTTTTTAAAGAAGAAACTCTTGGATTCATCGACCTTTTGTATGTTTTTTTTAGACTCTAGTTTATTTCTGTTCTAATCTTTATTGTTTCCTTCCTCCTACTCACTTTGGGCTTTGTTTGTTGTTGTTCTTCAAGTTCCTTTAAGTATAAGGTTAGATTGTTCTTTTGAGCTTTTTCTTGTTCCTTTGAGACAGGCCTGTAATGCTATGAATCTCCCTCTTAGGGTGCCTTTCCTAGTGTCCCACAGATTTTGGATTTTTGTGTCCTCATTTTCATTTGTTTCAAGATATCTTTTGATTTCTTCCTTGATCTCATTGTTGGCCCGTTCACTGTGTATTAATGTTTTTTAGCTTCCATGTCTTTGTGTGTTTTCCAGTATTCTTCTTATGGTTGATTTCTAGTTTCATAGCATTGTGGTCAGAGAAGATGCTTGATATGATTTCAATCTTAAATTTATTTAGACTTGTTTTATGTCCTAACATGTGGTCTATAGTAGAAAACTTTCCTTGTTCATTTGAAAAGTATGTATATTCTGCCACTTTGGGATGAAATGCTCTGAAAGTACTGGAAGTCCTAGCCACAGAAATCAGACAAGAAGAAGAAATAAAAGACAACCAAATTGGAAAGGAAGAAGTAGAGCTGTCACTATTTGCAGATGACATGATACTGTACATAGAGAACACCAAAGATTCGACTGAGAAACTACTAAATTGAAAATGAATCCAGCAGAGAAGCAGGTTACAAAATTAAGATCCAGATATCAGTTGCATTTTTATATGCCAATAATGAGTTAACAGAAAGGGAAATTAAGAAAACAATCCCATTCACAACTGCTTCAAAAATAATAAAATACCTAAGAATAAATCTAACCAAGAATGTAAAAAAGTTCTACTCAGAAAATTATAAGACACTAAAGGAAGAAACTGAAGAAGGAACAAATAAGTGGAAGCACAAGTAAGTGTTCATGGATAGGAAGAATTAACATCATTAAAATGTCCATATGACCCAAAGCAATCTATAGATTTAATACAATGCCTATCAGGATTCCAATGATGCATTTCACAGAACTAGAACAAAAATTTCAAAAATTTACATGGAACCACAAAAGGCCCTACACGGCAACAGTGACCCTGAGAAAGAAGAACAAAGTTGGAGGAATCACACTACCTAATATCAAACTATACTATAAGGCCATAGTGATCAAAACAGCATGATACTGGCATAAAAACAGACACATAGATCCATGGAACAGAATAGAGAGCCCAGAAATAAACCCACAGGTTTGCAGTCAGTTAATATTTGTCAGAGGAAGCAAACATATACAATGGATTAAGATAGCTTATTTAATAAATGGTGTTGGGAAAATTGGACAGATACATGCAGAAAAATGAAACCACACCACCTTCCTACACCACACATAAGAATAAATTCAAAATAAATTAAAGATTTAAATGTTAGACCTGAAACAATAAAAATCATAGAAGGAAACATGGGCAGCAAAATCTTAGAATTGCTCATAGCAGTATTTTATCAGATATAAATCCTTAGGCAAGGGAAACAAAAGAAAAAATAAACAAATGGGACTACATCAAACTAAAAAGTTTTTGCATAACAAAGAAAAACAGCAATAAAATAAAAAGACAACCCACAGAATGAGAGAACATATTCACCAATACATCTGATAGGATTTCGTATCAATTTATAAAGAATTTACAAAACTCAACACCAAAAAACAAACAATCCAATTAAAAAATGAGCAAAAGACCTGAAAAGACCTTTGTTCTCCAAAGAGGACATACAGATGGCCAACACACATATGAAAAGATGTTCAATGTCACTAATCAGCAGACAAATGCAAATGAAAACCACAATGAGATACCATCTCATACCTGTCAGAATGGCTGTCATCAATGAATCAACAAACAACAAGTGTTGGCGAGGATGTGGAAAAAGGGGAATACTTCTGCACCATTAATGGGAGTGCAGACTGGTGTAGCCACTGTGGAAAGCAGTGTGGATATACCTCAAACAATTAAAAATGGATCTGCCTTTTGACCCAGCAATTCCACTTGTGGGAATATAGCCAAAGGAACCCAAAATACCAATTCAAAAGAACATAAGCACCCCTATGTTCATTGCAGTGCAATTTACAATCACAAAGACATGGAAGCAGCTCAAGTGTCCATCAGTAGATGAGTGGGTAAAACAACAATGGGACATTTACACAATGGAATACTTCTCAGCTGTAAAAAAATAAGAAAATTTTACCCTTTGCGACAGTATGGATGGACCTGGAGAACATTATGCTAAATGAAATAAGCCAGTCAGAGGAAGACAAATACCATATAATTTCATTCACATGTGGCATCTAATAAACAAAGTGACTAAGAAGAAAATAGAAACAGACACATAGATAACAAGATGACAGGTAAGGAGGCGGGGAGGTTAAGGAGTGGAAGGATTGAGCAAAAAGGAAAAAGGACTCATGGACATGGACCAGTATCAGGATTGTTGGGGGAGGGATACAAAGAGACTAAATGGTAATGGAAAAAGTACACTACACAATGTCTAAAAAATAAATCATTGTTGTTTTAGACTGCAAGTTTTGAAGCAGTTTGTTATGTAGAAATAGATATGGGGAATGACCACTATATCCCGCTGGGTATTTGAAGCCAAAAGAAATGAAATAAGGAATTCAGTTTTACAAAATCACTGGAAGAGCAAATTGAGCCCCAGTCCAGGGGACCCTCCTGCCCTATTGTTTGAGATCACAGATTCACCTCATAATGTGATCCAGATGTCAGGAAGCTTCTGTGGCAGATGCCACAGCCCTTGCCACAATGCCTCTTCAACCAGAAGGCTGGGACCAGCCCCGGATCTTTGAGTCTGGCCTCCAGAATTGCCTCTGCACACTCCCATCCCCGCTACCTCCCTTCCCAGCTGCCACACCAGCTGGAAGGTGGCTGGTACTTCACGGCTGCTTTCCAGATCGTACACAAGTGCTTTCTCCCTTCACCCTTTGTGCCGTACCCAGGATCCCAGACTCAAGAGAGTATGAAAAATGCAGATTTAGCTTTCCAGTCCCAGAGGCTGGAAGCGGAGTGGAATGGAAGATGAGAGAAGTCCAGTTTCCATGATCACAGTCTTCTGACACTGAACTGAGTCAGTATGACACATAAAAAGGACACAAGGTTGGGCATGTGACAAATATGGTTTTCCATCCTGGCTCTGTGGCTCATTAGGTGCATGAGCTTGGTCAAACTACTTAACCCATCTGAACCTCAGTTCCCCCATTCATAAAAATGGAATACTGGTACCTAGTTTGGAGGGGTTTTCTGAGAACTCAATACAACTTCCGTAAACTTCCTGGTAAAATGTCTGGCACGTAATAGGTATTTTAATTGATGACAATTGTTATTAATGGAGGAGAGAACAAGGGGAAAAATCCTAAAACATAGAGAGGATATTATTTGATCATATAGAAGGAGAAAAGACAGATTGAGAGGGAGAAAAGACACCCTTAAAAAGTGATTTCTGGTCTAAACCTTGAAATAGGAGAAGATCCAGTCAGAAACAGTGGTGGGAACAGCAATTATGGGTACTGATATCTCTCTCTGCACCCCCCCCCCCACATGGCACTATAGGTAGGACCACGACTTCAGTGCTTCTGCACTGTATTTCTCAAACAGTTCATATAATGGTATTTAGTGTCATTATCTTCTGGGTTTTTTTTTAGTTTCATGTTTCTGGCTGTAGGGTATATTGGACTAAACACTGGACTAGGAGTATATCTGGGTAGCAATCCTATTCTTGCACAAAATAACTAGCTGATCTGATTTACAACACTTACCTTCTGGGTTTTCCCTTTTCCTTCTGTAAATGACAGTACCAAACATAAAAAAAAAATAAACAAAAATAAACAAGCAAACATGACTTAGATCATTTTCATGACTATTTCCAGCTTTGAGTCTCTGAAATGCCTTGACCTGCTCATACCCAGTAGTTTTTACCAGCTCATTCAGCACCCACACATCAGCTGCTCTATCCCCACCCAAAACGGGGATCTAACCCAAGAATACATATCCAACACCTGAACTGAAGCCCAAGAGGCAGATGTATATGCTAGCCACCAGGTTTGGCCCTTATGGGTAAACTTCATCAAAATGGTCAATGGTGGTTGGATACATTTTGTAGCCAATGAAAGCAGAAAAGGGTAGTGACAGACTTGTGCCTTTATAGAATACTTTTACTGAGCTTCCAGAATCATGCTCCCATGCTCTTAAGTAGCTCCGTCCAATCACTTCTTCAACATAAGAGAGGCTACATGGCGGGTGTAAAAAGGCCTCTTGTTAATGTGAGCGGAGAGCTCTGTGCACGTGGCGATGCTAATGGTGCCCTTTAAAAATATGCAAACAGTGCTTTGACTTTATTAGGATTTTTTATAATAGTTGCATAATAACTCTCCTCTTGCTTTTAATATTTCTGCAAAGTAGCTATTTTACATCTTTTTGTCCCTCTAGCAAATAATCAAGGAGAACAGGGACAATATTCATGATTAGCTTACAACCGAAACATTTTAAAGCCTACAAATAAGAACTTGCTAGAAGATATAGCTATAAAAATCCAAATCTAGTAGTATTAATAAATTCTAATGATCCCGTGGGGGAGAACAAAAGCCCACTGGCTTTCATTTAAATAGACACCTTCAAGACTTGTCAATCCGTCATTTTCGTTGTAGGTTTAAGAGGTGTATACACACATAGTTTACATTGCTTTCTTCCCTCTCTCTGTCTTATCCCTTTTCAAAAACTGAGCTCTGGGCAATTATGTTATACTTCTATTCCAGTTTCTTTTACTGCAACAAGAGCAGACTCAAGAAGAGTGTAGGCACAGGAAGTGGGTTAGTGCAAATTCAAGTGCACACCAAAACCACATGCCTGAGAAAGCACTGTGGCAATGTAGATAAAGTTCTTAAAAGAAAAATTTCCTGGAAGTGAAATAGTTGCTTCACATCAGTTAGATCCATCCAAAACCTGGTTTCTGCCTAGCTAATGAGGATATGGAATTAATGTTTTGAAACATTTATAAGTATAAACTAAGTATTAATATGTTTCTTTGTGAGGTGGTCTACTAGGGAAAAAAACACATCTCCTAATTTTTATGGAAAATAATCACTTAATATTTGTTAAATAGATATTTGGTGTAACACTCTCATAATTAGATGAAGAAAATGACAGTTATTTCATAAATTCTGGTCCCTGTTAGCAATGCACAATAGTAAAAACAAATTATATATACATAATATTTGACAAATGACTTATGCAGAATATATTAAGTAGACTTTAAAATCAACAAGAAAACGACTGACAAACCCAATTTAAAATAGGCAAAACATGTGAGTAGATTTTCTTTTCCTTTTGTTTCATCCAGAGTTTCTCTTTTAGGAAATTGCTTATTTGGGGTAATCTTTGCATATTAGAGATATTTACCTTTCTTTGCACATTAGAGATATTTACCTTTCTTGTTTATTTTTATTATAAATATTTGCCCAATTATATATTTGCCTGTTGGCTTTTTTACTGTTTTTGCCATAATGAAGATTTAAGTTTTATGTATTTAAATATAACTATTTTTAGTCTACAATATGAGGGCTTCTTGTCTTGATAAAGAGAGTATCAAACCCTATTAATAAAAATAATGAACAACAAGACAGAGTCAAACTAATTAAACTTGAAGCCAGTTCTTTGAAGAGACTAATATAACAGATAATCCCCCTTTGGGGACCCAATTAAAGGAGAAAAACAGGAAGCAAAAATTCAAGATTAAAAACGAGAAAAGGCTTTCGATAAAAAGGAACAAATTAAATGTCAGTAAGAAGAAACAGAACTTGCGAGACAACTGACTCAGCCTCCTGAACAAATCCATGTAGTAATCGAAAGCGGGGGAGGGAAAGGGCTTAACGTACAGTTAAGGAGGCATGGCAAGCAAGTCAATGTGTCTTCTGTGCTTAAATTCTGCTTTGGTCAACTCAGCTACAGAAGAGAGGTCATTTTGGAAATAACTGGAGAAATGTGAATATGAACTGGGTAATGAAAGTTATTGAGAGATTGTTGTTAATTGAGTTTAGTGTGTTAAATGATAGTGCAGTTACGTAAGAAAATGTTCTTACATTTTGGAAATAAATGCTGCATTATTGAAGAGATGAAAGGCCATGATTTCTCTAATTTAAAATTCTTAAATATAGTTGGGGGTTATAAGGGTGTTGATTATATTCTTTTTGATACTTTAAAGGCACATGTAAAATCTTTATGGTAAAATTAAAAACAATGCATGATAAAGACAAATACATAAGTTAATGCTGTGTGCAATTCTAAGACAAATATCTCTAAAGCCTGAAAAAAAATTGATCATACTCTTAGCGAAATACAAATTATTAATGATTAAAAGACGATGTATAAATCTTGAATAGGCCAATTTCTATGAAAGAGATTTGAAAGTGATTATAGATCCCAGATTAAAAATGCGCCAGAACCAGATGGTTCCACAGCTGGAGCCTCTTCAACCTTTGGAGAACAGATGATCTCAATGTTAGTTAAATTATTGTAGGCCATGGGAAGGGACAGAAATATCTCCAGTCCACTGTAGCAAGCAAGAAAAGTCTTCCTGGCAACATGCACTAAAGTTAATTCCAAAAAGAAAAGTTAGCCAATCTCACTCAGGTGCATAGATGCAAAATTCTCCATAAAATATTAGAAAATTAGTTTTATTCTTATGTTGCTTTCTTTTAAAAAATAAAAGAAATCCTTGTGTTATGACTTCGTTATATGTCTAGGTAGATTTCTGTGAGAACAGTGGTCTGAAGTCATCAGCACACTGCAGAAGGGGAGGAGAGAATGGAAATGCCCAGAAGAGTAAAGTAAGCACAGGGGTTTAATTATGCATGTAAGAAACTGAAACGTTCCCATGCTGCATTTACTAATCACTTCCTTCTTCATATCAAGCCAAGATCTGTCTCTGAGTCATTTTCACAGATGGAGAAATAAAGGTCCCAGACATTAATTCCCTAAGGCCAGACTCCAAATTAAATCCAAGCAGGACAGAGAACCCAGGCACAGGCTCCCAGTGAGAACTGTTCTTGTCACTTGCTCACGTGCCTCTCTTGGAGGTACGTTCCCCATGGGGGTTCCTGTGGACCGACAGCGATAGACCCACTGCACGTGGACTGTGGACGAAATAGACAGCCTGGCCAAGTGACGCATGCAAATCATATTACCTTAAGTGTACCATTCTTCCAAGGACCTGTCTTCTAATCACAGTAACACATTCACATCAAATGTAATGCCTTTGCCCGTAAACCACCAGAGGAACTCGGTGCTGTCAAACGGCTCTGGTGCTGGCCAGGACTAATGGGTTCCCATAAATATCAGCGCTCTCAACCCATATTTTTCTTGTTGCTCTTTAATATGCCCTTGGCAAGGTGAAGAAAAAAATCTATCTTGGTGACATAGTATTCAGCCAAAAAGCAACTGGGTGTAAATTCAGTTGTTTAATTTTTTTTCTTAATATTAGAGAACAAAGAAATGTTTATAGACAAGTATTTTCCTTATAGTCAATATTTTAATTTAAAATGCTGATATTTTATTGCCTTTTTGAATAAGACAAGTTGTAGATTGCCATTTTAATTGCCAAGTGAAATTATTTTAATTTACTCACCCCAGGTAGAGTTACTAGAGTGTTGAGGCAAGTCCCCTGCTTCTGTGGACCTCTTTTCCTGTGTCTTTATTAAAGTAGTCCTCCTTTTAATTTCTATGTTATCAAATTCTCTCTCAGCTTTCTTGTATGTAAAGTGGGAGCAATATTACATTTCCACCTGCCTTTTAGGATGAGTGATAGGAGAATCAACTGCTATAACCAGTGTACTTTGTAAAGTGAGTAACACTAGACATACTTGAATAGTCGAGACTTGAGACACACTCATGCCCAGGATGAAACCCAGAGTGCACTGGACTTGGGGTCACTTAGGAAAGGAGGCTAAATGCCACAGAATTAGTTCAAGGGGTATTTGTCCTATTTTCTATGATCTCCAAGTGTCAAGACTTGAACTCACACCAGACCCCTGGGTTAATGACTAAATTGTACGTCATCATGCCATTAGGTGGTTTGGAAAAGATACCACAGCTTTCACTTCTATACTTATTACTGTTATGAAAAATTTCCCGAAGGCTTTTGTTACTGAAAAGACCAATATAATCACTCTGGGCAAAGTCACGGAGAAAGATGACAGGAAAGGACTACTGAGAATTTTATACTTCTGGTTGTATAGAGCTTTGAACTGTACCAGGGCAGGTAATCATTGCATACTGCATCGTAATAAAGCCACTGGTGCTTTTGCATAAGGAGGATGAGTACTTTAGATTTAAAGAAGGGAAGGAAGGAAGGGAAGGAAGGAGGGAGGGAGGAAGGGAAGGGCTAGAAAATTTCATGTTGCAACCAATTCTTTAAAATCTCAAAGCCATAAGAATAACTCCTCACCCACTAATGTTTTATCAGTCAGTTTCTCTATTTGAAACTCTCTGGTCATAGAGAGCATTCGCTGAGCTTACGCCTCCATGGCTGAGGGTGAGATTCTGTCCACAGCTGATACTCCATAAATGTCGTTGAGTGGTGTTATTTCTTTCTCATTGAATGGCTTGGTCCATGCCAACTCAATGAAAGAGGATAATTAGAACTTGATAAAACATGATTGCAGGCTATGCATTCTAAACACTAGAAAATGCAGAACAGTAAAAGCTTGACTCTGAGGCCATGGAACAAAATTTGATCACACTATTGATTCTAAAATGCCTCTTCTGCAGATTTGGGGAGCTTCCTTTATGAGCCATCTAGAATTATAGACAGTGGGGCATAGAATCAGTGGGCTGAACAACCCCATAACCTTCTCAGAAGCCTCCCAGCTACCAATTGTTATCCCGATTTTTCAGATAAGAACATGGATGCTTAAAGATGTTAAGTAACTTGCTAAAGCAAGAAGTAGTATTGGGATTTGAACCCAGGCATTTGGAGTCCATATCATGTACTTCCAGCCACTGTTCTACAATATTAGAGACCATAGAAGATTGACTTGTTTTATTAATTACTTGTTCCCCGAGAAATGGGAACCAGGATGGACATGTTTCTATAATGGTATCTCTGCAAATGAAATGGAACGCTTTTTATTTCTTTGTGAAGAGGTTATTACACATGTGATACAAAATGCAATAAGCGCACAAGGTATAGTAAAAGTGTATACAATATAGAACACACATAGACACTCCTATCCCTCAACTGTCAAGTTCCCCTTCCCGAAAGCAGTAACTGTAATCTGTCTCTTGTGCAACCTCCACTGCAATTAATTTTAGAAAGTTTTCATCATTCAAAAAAAACCAAAACAAAACCCCATACCCACTTGCTGTTACACCCCCTTTTCCTCAGCCCCTCAACCCCTAGGCAACCACTCATTCACTCCCTGTTTTGAGATCTGTCTATTGTGGCCATTCGATAGAGAAGGTATCATAAATTTATGGCCTGTTGTGACTGGCTTCTTTCACACAGCAAAGTGTTTTCAATGTTTATCCAGGTAGTAGCACATATAAATACTTCATGTTTTTATTTCCAAAAATATTCCCTTGTGTGGATATGCCACATTTTGTTTATCCATTTATCAAGTGATGGAGGTTTGAGTGGTTTCTACTTTTGGCAACATGAATAATGTCGCCGTAAACATTCTTATATAACTTTTTATTTGTATAACTGTCTGTGTGAATGTCATTTCTATAGGAGTGGAATTTCTGGGTCATGTGGTGACTTGCTTAATATTTTGAGGAAGTGCCAAATCTTTTTCCAAAAGGGCCATGCCGTTTTTACATTCCCACCACCAAAGTGCCAGGCTTCCGGTTCCTCAGCACTTGTTATTCTCCAGGTCTTTTATTAGGGCCACCCTGGTGGGTGTGGTATCTCATTGTGCTTTCTCACGGTGACTTTGATTTCATGCTGAGCACCGGCTCAGCTGATGCCTAATGATGTAGAGCATTGACCATTTGTGTACCTCTTTGGAGAAATGCTGTATTCCCATCCTTTACTCATTCTTCTGTCGGGCAATTTGTCTTTTCATTGTTGTGTTACATTGATTTTTTAAAGAAATCTTTATTTTTAGAGCAGTTTAAATTCAGAGCAATATAAAGAGGAAACTACACTTGTTTCTCCTACCCCCAGACACACATAACTCCCACCCCATTGTCAACATCTCCAACCAAAGAGATACATTTGTTACACCTGATGAACCTAAACCAACACATCATAATCACCCAAAGTCCATAGTTCATAGTAGGGTCTTCATGATGTATTTATGTAGATTTGTCTTTGCAAAGCATCTGAGCCAGGTCTCTCTGGAGAATGGAGAGATGTGACCAGGAGAGCGTCAGAGAGTGCCAAATTAGCAGGCCTGAAGTCCTGTTTCTACAGCTCAGAATGTCTGCCTACGCTGCAGTGGGGGAAGGGGGGTGTGCCTAACAAAAACGTCCTTGACATCCAGAAGAGATAACTGAAACCTCCATGACTGTCAAGGGCTGCGGAGAGTCCCAGGGGCCATCCTTATTGAAATGCATTGGCCCTGGAGGTCACATACATCCACCCTTCTCACTGTGAGCCATGGAATGATCATCATACACTGTTCGTCAAATGCTATCACACCAGTGTTCTGGTGACTCCCTAAAGCCGAAGAAAGTACAATTCATAGTAATAAAAGAAGTACCGGTGACTTATGTATTACCTGATATGGTTGGAGAATGAATGGGTTATGTGGATGACAGTAATTTGGATCAACTCAGTGAGTTGCCGTACCTAGGACACATTACAAGCTATTTTAGATTACTATAGATTGTCTTTCTAGCACACATTTCTCTTCTACTTTCTGTCTCTCCCTGCCTCGTGCACCCTGAGCCCCTGACTGCACCAATCCACCTAAGCCCTCAGGAAAGTCCTCCGCAAATAAATATTCATAGAGTGCCTACTGTGTGCCAGGTGCTGGTCTGAAACCAAGGACAAGGACTAGACCACCTCCTCTTGACAAGCTCAAGTTCATTCAAAAGTGCTTAACCTATTATTTCTCGAGAGAGAATGTACATGTAAAGGGCACACTTGTGAGAGGAGGCTGTGGCTGGAAGGAGTTTTTTCCCCCAGAGGTCTTTAAATGTCACCACAGAGGCAACCACCCACGTAGCTCACCCTTCAAGGTGACATTGTTCCGGGATTGCGCAGCAACGTGAAGGCACACAGCGCAAGGCACTGTCCTTTGTCATGAAGGTTGTTACAAAGGGGACTGTAGAACCAACTGATATTTCCATGAAGCCTCCCAAATCTTCCAGGGACGCTGTTCAACATTATTTCTAGAATGTGCTGAGATAATGCCCCAGTCGCATCTCTGGCCAACTGAACCCCAGACAGCAGAGAGCTCACTCAAGCGAAGTTATCAGCCGCTTAAGAATTCTTTATACCCAAGTGTGTTAACACCATATACTACTTTGGAAAAATGCCAGGGTCACAGATCTATAAAAAGCTGGGAAGAAAAACCTAGAATACTTGGAGAGGCTCCCGGGATCTCTCCAGACTGGCATCTTGGGGCGTCAGGATGGTTCTACTCTTCCACCTACTTAGCCCCACACTGAGTCTGAGAAACCTCCGGGTGTGACTTGGAATGAGAATTCCCAGAAGGCTTTAATCAGATGGCTAAGACCCCCTGCAGGACAGATGGAGGTGTGGCAAACTAGGAGCAGAAAAAGACACCACCAATGTAAGTCCACCCCTATCCCTGACCCACAGGACCCAGTAACCCCCCAGGTCAGTCCTAGCCTCCTCACCCCCTCCAATGTCACACCGCCACCCCAGCCTCTTAAACCACATTACCCTGACGTACTGATTCCCTCCCTTCTATCATCTGAACTCCTGTGTTCGCATTCTCGTATACTTTCATTGGTTAACTTGGTTATTGGCTGCTTCCCACCACAGCCACCAAAATATAAGAGCCCCACACAGCCTTAAGGTGGGGCTGGCAAGTCCCTCTCCTTCTTCCCAGTTTTCAGAACAGTGTGAACTGACACATAGTAGGCGCTTCATGAATACCAATGGAAGGCATGGATGCATTTGGAACCTTGTTCTAAGGCCCTCAGTGAGGACTGTAGGCAAAGAAGACTTCGAAGGGCTGGCGTGAGACAAATCAGTAAACGCAGCCAGAGCTCCAGCCCTGCAAGGAGCCCCCAAATGGGGGCCAGGGCCGTGGACAGGCCCCGCCCGGAGCCCCGTGGTCTGCCGTCCCTGGGGTGGCGGGGCCAGCCCGGGCCAGCCAGCTGAGCCCGGGGGTGGCGCGGGCTGGAACCACCCCACGTGCGCCGTGCGCCCCCAGCTCCGGAGGCGCGGCCGCGGGGTCGGGGCCGCTCGCCGAGTTGGCCGCGTGCGCCGGGAGGAGAGCAGAGTTTGGAAAGTCGTCGAGAAGCTTCTGCGAGAGAAGGGGGTGGGGAAGTGGGGTTTCGGGAGCGAAAAACCCGCCTCTAGTGAGTAGAGCGAGGAAGAGGGGGGGAAAGGCGCCGAGTTCCGCTTCCTGAACGGCTGTGGGTAGAGAAGGTTGGCGCTGGGAAGGCCGAAGGGACGCGCACTCCCGGACCGCGGCGGGGTCGGCGCGGGCCCGCGATGGCTGTGGAGCGGACCCGCAGGTTCACCCGGAGCCTGCTGAGACCCGGGCAGGCGGCCGAGCTCCGGCACAGCGCCGCGTCCGCCGCCGCCGTGGCCGTCAGCAGTCGGCAGCAGCAGCGGGTGAGTGCTGCGGCGAGTCCTCCCCGCGCGCCCCGGGCGGCCGGGGACCCCGAGCCCGGCCTCGGCGAGATCCCAGCGCGCCCCTGCCCCTGTCACTACCACCCCCGCACTCCCTCCCGCGCCGCCTCCGCTCGTGCTCCTAGCGCCACCCCCGCGAGGCAGTGCCGCCGACGCGTGAGAACCGGGGCGCGTTTGGGGACCTGGGACACTCGGAGGAACAGCTGCGCGGGCTGCAGAAGCGCAGCGTGGGAGAGGATGTGTATGCGTTTGAGGCGGTGGGGAGGTGGCGGGAATGCCTCGTGGGGCGATAGCTTGTGAAGTGCCAGGGAAGCGAGGGCTGGGGGTATCTACCGAACCGAGCCCCTCGGTTCACAGGTCTGTGCGCCGCCCTCAGCCCGGCGACCAGTGCGCAATGAAGGGAGGTGGTGGTCCGAGGTCCTCGCGGCATGTCAAGCTGGGAGCCCCACGTTAACGTTATCCGGGAAATCAATGCACTTCGCATCACTCCCCCTCCACTGGGGGAATACCCGCAGACCACTTTATATTACTCCAGAAAGGCCAGGGGGAACGGGCCGAAGGAGGCGTGGACATCTCCACAGGACCCAGTGGTTTCTGGTATTTTTCTAAGACGTTCTCGGGGCTCTCCCGCCAAGATCACTTTACTGGTTACTTCCTTATTGAAACGCCTTCTAAGTCTTGGGTGATTTCCGCGGGAAATCCTGGGGCAGAAGCCAGCCGCTCTCGCCTGGTGCCCAAATCATATCCGTCCCTCTTCAGCTGCTCATAAATTCCAGTAGGTGTCACACTCCCGGCTGGAAGTGTCAAGAGAGGAAAAAAAAAAAAAAAAAATCCACTCTGGAGGGAAAGGGAAGCCAAAGGAAACAGCCTTCCAGCAAGACCAGGGCTCAACAGCCACAGTGCCCTCTTGGCCAGCCTTTGCTGGACCGGAATCCCACGTTGTGGGTTTCGATTTCCTTTTTGCCAGGAAATATCCTGAGGCTTCTTTTAAGAGTGTCAAAGAAAGTGTTCCTCGTGCCAGTCACCCATCAGGAGGGAGCCAAGCGCTACCCAGAGCCAGTTCCCACAGCCAGGACTTTTCTCTAAAGCTAGAGGTCAGAAAGTTGAACAGAACGGAAGCTAATTGCCTGGCAGAGGGAGGAGGCGTCAGCTGCCAGTATGGGCGGGGGCCACGGCAGCGTAAAACGACTTGGGGGGCCAGGATGCCTTCACTTTCATTTACCACGGGGTGCCGCGTGCAGTTATTCACGGGTGATTCGACTATTAGCCAACCCTGTAGTTCTGGTATCAGCATGCCCGCTTTTCGGGCAGGGAGGATAAGCTGCCAAAAAAAAAAAAAAGTATTTGAATAAAAGGTCCAATTTGAGAAAAGGTAGAAATAATAAGGAAATCCTTGGGCATGCATAGAAAATGGTCTTTACTTTTGAATTATTACTCAGGATTGTGGCAGTGTCCTTCTCTGCCATGTGATCTACAATAGTTTTATTTTGCAACTGATTCTTTTTTGCAAATGTCAGTAACAATCTGATAGAGAAGTGTGGAGATACAGGTCACATTCAGTTGGAATAAACAACTCTAAGTGTGTTTTGTTTTTAAGTGGGTTCTAGAGTTGGTGTACTGCTGGAATCCCTATAAAGAATATGCATCCTGCATACCTTTCGACACAAACACACACACATACACACATTACCCTCACCAAATTTATGTCCGATTAGAAGTCCTAGGGTATCTTGTCAAAATGAATAAGCTCAACGTCTTAAAATGAATCGGTGGGGGGTGATTCGCTGGCAAAGGTGTTCCTGCCTCCCTTCCCTCGATTCAGCACCTTGGCCAACACTCCTGAACTAGCTGTTGCCAAGGCATGTCATGGATCTTGCACATCTAGTCAGGCAGCACTGGCAGGGATTTTGGCCACAAAAGACACGCACTTTGCACCCCGTGCTGTTCAGTGATGGCTTCCCCAAGTTGGCACCCAAACTCCGTGGGATTCTGGGTGGCAGAGCATCCCTTCTGAACCTCAAGCCTTGTCACTGGACTGTGTGGTGGAGGCTGGTCTTAGTTTAAATTGATCCGATCCCTTAGGACTCTTTATGTTTGTTACTTCAAGTCAAGTCCTGGTTGGCAAGGGGTAAAACTAATAGGGTGGGGGAAGATTATGGTTAGCCCACTTCAGTATAAGTGAGTAGAATGGCTTGATTGGGACACTGTCATCTGTTGAAAACTATTTGAGGGGTGCTAGGAGGTTTGGCTGAGAAAACCTCTTGTCCTTTCCAAAATCCCTGTTTGGGGACCAAAATGCTCCAGAATGTGACAAACAGATTGTTGTAGGTTTAGAACGCCACTGTATCCAATATGAATAGTTGCGATTGTCAGATTAATAAGGTAGTTTTGGACTCCGAGAGTGTCTGTTTCTATATATCTGTATCACTGTCACACACACATGCACACAGGAAAAGAGAGATTCAACATGTGTTTGGATTACGGAGAGCAAAGAGCACAGAATGCTGAGTGAGGTCACTGACCAGGGAGCCCACTGCAGGGCAGCGGCTGAGGAAAGGAGAGGGAGGCGCCAAGGCAAACTGGATTTCAGATTTAACCCAAGACACTGCAGTAGGCTTCTGTGAAAGCTCACTGGTTGGGGCCCACCTAACTTTGCATCCTTCTTCATAACGATTGCAAAGAGATGCCTGCACTGCCTTGTTCATTGCAGCGTTCTTCACATTCGTCAAGATATGGAAACAGCCTAGATGTTGTGAAGGGATGCGTGAATAAAGGAAAGGTGATATATATGTGTGTGTATGATATACAAGCATGTATGTGTATATATGACATATGAGTGTGTGTGACATGCTCTTCACACATACACACATATACTTATGAATATGTATATGCATCGCATATTTGTATATGTGTTGTACATACACATGTATGCAGCATGCATGTATGTATACGTGTGTATTATGATTTGACCTTAAAAGGGAAATCCTGCCAATTACAACAATGTGGATGAACCTGGAGGACATGCTAAGTGAAATAAGTCAAACACAGAAGGACAAATACTGCATGACAACATGTATATGTGGAATATCCAACATTAAAACTCCGGGAAGCAAAGAGTAGGACAGTGACTGCTGAGATGGGATGGGGGGTGAGTGGCGAGGGAGAAATGAGGAGATACGGGCCAGAGCATACAGACTTCCAGTTACGCAAGACAATTGACTTCTGGAGGGCCCATGTACTACATGGAGCATGGTTGGCTGCAGTTGACAATGCTGTACTGTGTCTTTGAAATTTTTTAAGAGGATCAGTCTTTAATTCAATCTTCTCCCCATACAATGGTAATTATGTACAGGTGATGGATAAGTTATTTAACTTGGTTGTGGTGGTCTTTTCATATTGTATGTGTAGATCAAAGCATTGAGTTGTACACTTAAATATATGTAATTTTTATATGTCAAAAATATCTTAATGAAGTTGTTAAAAGAAAAAAAAGAAGCAATAATAAAATAAAGAACAATTATGAAAAAAGCCATACCTTTTGAAAAGAGACATATCTGCTCCTGAGTTATCTGAAACTTTTTTAAAAGATTTTATTTATCTATTTTTAGAGAGGGAAGGGAGGGAGAGAGAGAGAGAGAGAAACATCAATGAGTGGTTGCTAGGGGTCATGGCCTGAAACCCAGGCATGTACCCTGACTGAGAATCAAACCTGCGACACTTTGGTTCTCAGCCCACACTCAATGCACTGTGCTACGCCAGCCAGGGCCTGAAGCTTTTTTTTTTAATAGACAATAAGTGAATCGTAACTCAGGCAAAGGCCAATGGCAGGATCGAGTGAAGTTTATGTAATTTGCTGATGCGCCATTCATGGCGGTCCCCCAACGCATGCTCCTCTAGAGCAGGATCTCAGTTTGAACATAATTAGAAACAGTTTCCTCCTGTTAGGACCTGAGTGTTTTGTTACTTTGCTTGAATGTACATACTGTGTTGACCTCAAAATTGTAATGCTGTTAATTAGAGAAATTTTTTTGTAAGAAGCCTTTCTTTTAAAATGTATTGAGTATGTTTGTACTTTTGCACTGATTTGTTCATTTAGATCACTTTCTACATTTCCTTAAACTATAAACCTAGGATTTGTACACTTGTGTGTATACAAAGTCCAGCGGAAATAAGGCCTGCTTGAGTGTGGTTGGTAGGGTAACAATATGGGTGTAATAATTTATAGTTTTAATATGAACATTTCACCTAAAATGTCATATGGTGTGCTTGAGCGTAATATTGTTATGTTGCAGCATGCTTATGATTTTATCATAAAAGATTGTGTAATAAAAAGGGGGCCTTATTTGTGCCGGATCCTGAGTATTTTTTGATAGAATTTCAGAAGAAAATACTTTATAAAATATAGATGAGTTTTTGCTAACCCGTCAGCTCTGTCGTTTAAGAGAACTGGAGTTTTATCTACGGAATGTGAGTGGGTGAGCTGGAGTCATGGAAGGCTTTGAGTAACAGGGAGAGAGCTGCAGGGGTCAGGTGAAGGAGAGCAAGCGCAAAGACTGGTGGGGGTCACTAACGACGGCGTCATCACTGCGTCTAGACTTGTGTATTTCCAGATCGGAGCGAGCCACTTTATTTCCATGCGCTCTTTAACATGCGCGTGATATTTACTCTGTCGTGACAGCAAAAATTCCTCTGCAAGTCCTTGTAACCTGTGTTTAACTTTATAAACGCCTTTTAAAAAGGAAACATCCCGTCAGAAGTGGCTGTACCCGCAGGTTTTGTCCCTCCCTACCCACCCAGAGATGATTAGCAGTAAAGAGAGGACACTACTGACTTCAACAATCACAAAAATTCCGTGTCCTCGCGTTGATGTGATGTTTCCCAACTTCCTCTCTTCACCAATGACACAATTTTTGATATTTTAAGGAACTTCGAACAAGCAGCAGAACATTTGACAGACCAAAGCTCTGTGGCTGAGAAGTAATGAATATATACACACACACACATACACACACGCACACATTTTTATAGGAGCAGGAGGAATTCCTAGAAGAAAGAATTTCCTTCCCTCTGAACTTTGTGTTATTTGAATAGAGTGGGAGGAGTTTTGAAAAAAACGAGTGGGAAATTCTAGATGTTACAAAAAGTCACGTGCTGGGGGTAAGAGGAAAAGATGCAAACAGGGGCCTGAACGAAAATGAAACGCTTGTTTTCCTGTCAGTGTTTACGGTTAAAAACAACGTGCAAAGCAAAGGCCCGTTTGTTTGGCATTCACAGTACAGTCTTCTGTTGTTGTTTTGTCTCGGGAAGGGCTTTTCAGAACAAGGGCATTTACACTTCAGCAGGCATCGCAGACTTGAGCAGAAATCGCGCATTTGTTCCCATGTGAGGAAAGTCCCTTGCCTGATGAAGAAGTCAACACAGGCTTAGTTTATTAGATTAATGTTGAATATTACTGACTGTGTCGACTAACGTTTTTGACTTCTCAAGGGCATGGCGGAAACAACTCTAAAAAGAAATGGTAACAACATTGGGTCCAAGAACAACAAGACAGGGTACGCGTGTATGGCTTTTGGCTGTCTTTTTCTTCACCCTTTTCTGGAAGGCCTGGCACAAGAAAAGAGCAGCCGTAAATGTACTATGATAAACCATTTTTGGACAACCTACAAAGTGCCTGGCAGAGTGTTGAAGCGACTGACCTGTGATCTCTTCCGTAACCTGATAGTAACTAGCAGAGGGTTAACCTTTCGTTGTGGTAGCTGCTTCCAACAGCATCTGGTTAAGTCTTCCCAAGTCCGCTTCTCTTCTAGGACCGGCTCCCTCTTCGTGCTCAGCCCCCTCACCGGGCTCCAGCAAGTGCCTGAAAATTACTGATACATTCTGTGTTCTTGAGCACATATTTCCATTCAACCAGGTTAGGTTGGGATCTTTGGCTCACATACTATCCCATTTGAGGGCGGGGTGCTAAGTATTTTACAAAGAGAGATATAAGACAACAAAAATACAGTAAGTGAAGGGGTGAAAAACAGCATGAGCAACAACAACAAAAAACAATGTTAGGAAAGTTAGATGTAGCCAAGAGTAAGCCAGTGGAGTAAGGTCAGTAGGTAAAACGCATGAGCACAAAGCCCTGTGATATTTACTCTGCTAAAGGTGCTTCCTAGTGGCCAAGTCAAAGAGGAAAATAGGATTATCCATGAGATGAAGAGGTCTGGGAGATAAAAGGAGATAATTTGCTCTAGACAGGTTTAATTGTAACGTGTACTGAGACTCAAGAGACAAGGGAAATTATTTCTGTGATTTTTCACAGAGGGCGACACGAGGCACTGATAGACCCTCACCACTCAGAGTGCTCCACGGGCCAGCAGCACAGGCATCGCTTGTGATGGAAGCTTGGTAGGCATCCAGAATTCTAGGCAAGCCCCTTGCCTGGGTCCCTGTGGACCTACCGGATCAGAAAGTGCATTTTAACAAGATCCTCTGGTGATTTCACAAGCACGTTAAAATCTGGCAAACATGGAACTAAGCTACATTAGCCCTATTTTTGCAGTATATTGTCAGGGAAGGCGATTGTCTGACGATCCATTACAATGCGGTTTATTCTGCAGTTCTTTGAAAGAGTCCCTTGAGGCAAAGGTAACAGCGTTTAGACCATCTAAGAATGAAAATGGGATCGATTCATTGAGACGTAACTTTAGGGAAGTCCCTTCTATTTTGTGTTACATTTCCTCCTTCATCTAGCACCTTCATTGTACTGTGAACTTAAATTAAGCTTCTAGGTTAAGAAAACAATTTCCATAAAGTACGTGACATGGTTACACTCTGAAACTGCTGAAGCTCTGCCCTGGGTTACAGCCCTGGAGATGTGTTGCCGTGTGTGGCAGGTGCTAACCCACTGGCCAGAGGATGTGAAAACAGAATCTCGCTAACTCACGAAGGCCGTGCAGTGGTGATTCCTTACTGCTTTATAACGTTTATGTCACTACCACATGGAAAATAATTGGTTCTGTCATAAAGTCTGATTTCTGGGATCATCAAAGGATGCACATGTTTCTTTTCTCTTACACTCGTTACGTCTCAGAAAAGAATGATTTCTCTTGTTCCTACCTGAACGTCTGAAGGATGGGATTCTGTGGAGTTAAAGACCTGGACTCGCCCATAGGCTGTCATGGGGTCCAGGGCACTTTGCTGGGCTCTCCTCCATCCCTGTCTTGGGATGCTCTCCCCTCTCCTTGACTCTCCAAGGGGAGGTGTCCTCATATATTTTGAAAAATTTGGCCATATGGGTGTTCAGTGAGTGGGAGCTGGTACAGGAAGTGTCAGGGCCTGCGAGTGTGGAGAACAGAATTCCATCCCTGGCCTGTGACGCGTTTAGAAGTCACTTCTCTTCTGGGAGTCTCAGTTCCCTGATCTGTCAACTTAGGGGACTAGATGACTGGGTTCTTGCACTGACCCCCTCTCTGTCCGTGGTCTGTCCCTCTCATCCTTCATGCTCTGCAGTGTCACTCCTCCAATGTCACCTCCTCTGGAAGGTCACCCTGAGTCACCAAATTGAAGGATTTTCCCCAGCCTCTCTCTGCCGCTGCCTGCTCTTTCTAGTTCTTCTGCTTCCTTTTCCTCAGGCCTCTTGCTATTACCTACGCTGATCTTTCCACTTAGTTCATTTCTTGTTTCTCTTTGCCAACCCTCTTGCCTTCAATAAGAGGGCCACTGGCGGCCAGAAACTGGTCTCTTTCACCACTTTGACACTTTATCTACAACATGACAATGAGGCAGAGAGGCCTCCCTTCTCACTGTAAATGAGGTGCTGGAGGAAAGTCAGGAGAGTGGGCTGGATGCACTGAGTCAGTGAGAGACAGGGATTGTGACAAAAATTTCCAGGCTGTCAGTATTTGCTAATGATACTGCTCCTTGAGTCACCTTCACCGTCTACTTAGTAAGTGGCGGGAACGCAATTATATAGAAAGATATTGAACATGTCCTGTGTGCCGAGTCCTTGACTTGTACATTCTTTTTTGAGCCTCGTGACAACCCTATGGCAAAAGATTTTTATTCCTGTTTTAGAGATGAGGAAAGAGATACTTAGAAATCAGGAACTTGCCCCGGATCAGATGACGAGTCGCTGATGGATCCAGGAGTCACACACAGGCAGTCTGTTCTCCAGGACAGCTCTGCCCTGCTGACCAGTTCCACTAGGCAGGCAGGCAGGCAGGCCGGCAGGTCTCATTAGACATGCAGTTAGCATCCATGTGAGAGAACAAGGAGAAAAAAGGAAACCTCAGAGTGCTAGCCACAGGAAGAGGTTTGTAAGAGCAGTTTCTTAATGAGAGAATAGTGTGGCTACCTTTGCTCTGCTTAACAATTTGTCGTTTATGACCTCTCAGCAGCATGGGCTATGGACAGTGGCCCCCGACTTTGGACGCGATGTCACTTATGAAGGACAGGCCTGGAACAGAGCAGGTTAAGCTTTGCAAACAAAGACTCCTTTAACCCTAAATGGGCAGCCTTTGATTCTTCTCAGGCTGTAGAAGTACATCTCCAGCACCACGAGCATGGAGGGGTTGGGTTGCAGCATGATGGCTGCTACATTGCCCTTTGTAGTAGTCCTGATTTTAGTGTTCATGTTTGCAAATGAGAAAGCTCTTTTTCTTCCCACGAAGTAAGATTTGTGTGCCTCTTATCTTTCACAGACGTGTCAGAAAGGCCGGTGGTTGCCGGACTCCACGTGGTGACCTACATTAAGCGGTGTTAGAAATAATAACACATAATGACTGTGAGCGAGTTAGCGGCAATCGAGAAAAACACTTGCTCTTGAAAACGTTAATATTTTGCAGTTGAAGTGGAAATGTCTGCCTCTGAGACGAGAAGAATTAATGGGCCCAAATCATCAAAAGTATCTATAATTGTGCTGCTAAATGTGAAAATAGTCCCTGGAATTCAATGTCAGCATACCTCCTTCCCTGACATGTAGAATTTGGAAGTTTGGCAGCTTTTTCATTTAAGCAAAATGACAAAATGGCAGGGTTTGAGAATAGGATCCGGGGAGGGGGCCTGTTTAAAACGAGGGCACCATTTACGATCAGCACAATGAGCTTTTCTTCATATAATTATTTTAGCGATTACCAATTTAAGTGACGAATTCAGACTGTCAAAATGACCAAGGACTTTTGGCCTTTCGAATCACACATTCTATAAAAAGATCCCAGGCATGAACATTTGACTTGGCAAACAAACAAACAGAAACCTTAACAAAATGTGCTGCTCCATGAAATATGACAATGAACTCTGAACACACATTGTTTGTTTGCTTAGCTCTTAAGGACCCCTTTGTCATGGGGTTGTCATTTTTCAAATGAGAAAATGGAAATTGACTGTAGCCGAGTAACCTTCACAAAAAAAAAAAAAATGAAAGTGATGTTGGAGCTCAATGACTTCTTTGAAGAAGAGAATTCAAATATGGAGAACTAATGTTTCAAGTTACTTATTTTTTCATGTTTTTTACATTTATTTAAAATCAGACCTTTATTCAAAAGAGGATTTTATCTTCAAAGGAAAAGTATTCTAGTTTGCTTTAAAGCATATCTGTATACATAGCTATAAGTTTTTCGTATGTGTCACTGGTAATGATAAAATTTATTGGCGAACCGAAACGCACAGGTAAGTTTCTTTCAGGACCTTTCTGAGAGCTAAGAGGGAAGGTTCATTCATTAACTTCAAATTTTGAAGTCAAGGCCATTAGGTGGCCGCCAGCCATCAATTAGAAAAAATGTATCTTTTTATCATTAAGAAGCAGTATTTTCCAGGCTGTGTAACCTTGACCAAGTCTGTTTTTGGAGGGTGGAAGAGTTAGTTTCCTTGTCTTTAATACAGGAAGGTTGGCTACTAAGACCTTCAGAGATGCTTTCGTCCTAAATATCTAGGTGGTTTTATTCTTCTTAAGAGGCTTCCATAGAAGATTAATTGTTTTCATTTTAATAACACCATTATTGATTAAGAGAGCTGATGTTAGCCACTGGAAGAATTGGTGCAAATAATCTACAAACGTATCTGTATCCCAGTGACGACAATGGCGGCATAAAGTGGTTATCTGAGGGTGTGAGGAAGGGAACGGTGTCTGTACACCTAAGGAGGGGGCTGGCTGCTTGAGAAGTGGCCAGAAGACAGTCAAGGGAGGCAAGGATGGGCAAGACAGGTTCTTCGGAGCTGGCGCAGGCCCGGAGGCACGCCTGTGGTCTCACTTCCTCTTTGTCTTTCTGGAGAGAACAGGAAGACCCATCTGCTTTAAAGAGCGAGTTTCTTGGTTTCCATGTGCAACCTTTGCCATCGCAGCTCTCTGGCACCATGTCTGTGCCATGAGCCTTGCAGCAGCCACATGGCTAGAACACGGGCCAGGGCAGGGAGAGGTTCAACTATCCTGCAAGCTCCACGCCTTCTCTCTGCCGTCAAAAAGCAGCAAGAGTGTCTCATTTTCTAGTTCTGTGTCCTGTCTCTGTTTTTTGGTGTCTGCCTCTAGTTCCTCCTTCTCACACCTGAGAAAGGTAGTGTGATCAGTCCCCGCCGTGGTGTGATGTCTGGGGCATTGGAAAGACAGCAGAGTCCCCCTTCCCAGGTTGGTCTCCAAGCAAGCAGACCCCTCAGAAGGACTAGGGATTTCATTCAGCAACTAGAAATTAACCTTAAATATACACGATGGTCATTGACTTAATCTCACAACAAAATGAATTCCTTAGCAGTGTGCCTTGGAGAAGAGCACTGGTCCAGTAGGGTAAAGGAAATATTGTAGAAATGGGAGGCTAGTGGTTCCAGAGATAACTTCCCATGGCGTTGCTGGTAGCTAGTCTGATGTCTGGCATACTTCACCAAAATCCACATGACACTCGTCCCCAGTGCCTCTCCGGGACCAGGAGGCTGAAGTATGGTTTTGCTCTCACATTTTCAACATCCTGAGAGACCTTTACAGAGAGGCACCATGGCTACTGTTTCCATACTCCCAAGGCAGAAAAATGTCTGGCATATAGTAGGTATTTACTAACTGCTTATTAAATGCAAGAAAGTGTGTCACCCTTGGAGATGACAAAAGAACAGGTTAGACAAAAGGAAATCTAAGTGCCTGGCTTGCAGTAAACACATTGAATTGAAATAAACTAAATGGGATTGAATTCAAAGGGCCACTCAAAGATTTTTAAAAGATTAAGTGCTCATTGGCATGAATGCCTACTCTTGAATAAATAAGATTCGGCCAGATAGGTGTTACCATCATTCCAACACCAGCTGCTTACCTCGGGGGCTCCTCGGTGGCACTCACAGGCCTCACTGTGTGGCCAGGGATGTCATCGTCCTTCCCACTGATAATGCTGTTAGCAATCACGAGGCTGCAGTAGAATAAAGCTCTGCATGGGGCACAGAAAATGATTGATTAAAATTCAGGAAGTGTGGGCGACACAGTTGTGACAACCACAGTCCGTTCCGAGTCCCATAATGGAGAGCGGCTTATATCTTCAAGGAAACCCTTAATAAATCACCAGAACGACATGATTTTACCAGTGGCTGTGAGGGCTATTTTAGTTCTTAAGAATGCATAGTCTCTCCTGAAGGTCAAGGCGCTTCCCCGACACGGTTTTAGAGCGTTGTGATAACGGTGCCCCGGGTGGTGGTATTGTTGTTTTTAATGTTGATTTTCATTTAATAGTCTCTTTTTACATCTGCACTTGTTAAACTTCTGTTCCTTTCATTAAATTAATAACTCATTATATAGAAAATCACGAAGAAAAGCACCAGTAATCACCCACAACCCTACCACCCACTGGTAACAGCTTTTGGTAAATTTATTTGAAACATTTGTCTGTTCACAAAAATAGTCTCTGACTCGCATTTAAGCTCCTAGTGACTATTTAACTTTTTAGTGTTTGTCAACTGCCTCAAGCTAAATTCCGTCCAAGAATTCTTGCCCCCGGCACTCGTGTACCAACTCTCCATGGAATACCTGTCGTGAATAAGAAAAAAGAAATTGTGCCGCATTTCCTGGTGTCCTATAATCGTAAACATTCAGAACTGAAGGACAGTTTGGTCTAAAGGAGCTAAGGAAACAGAGTCACGAGCAGGTCTAAATGGGTGCGGCCAGGGTCCCCAGAGCAAGGCCGTGAGCAATCTCTAGCCCCACTACCTTTCTCCCTCCGCCCAGCGCACCATTGCGGTTGTAGTGTGATTTAGTATCAGCACATCAAAGTCTAGAATTGACTTGTGTTTCTATGAGGCTCTCCAGTAAAAGTGAGTAAGATTTAGACTCAATAGATATGCATATACTTATAAACTTGGGCGTGGTTTCATTCTTGAGCACGTGAGGTCGATGCTATCTGTTGTTTGCTGCCAGTGTGTCGTGCGTTCGGCAGCAGGTAGAAATGTATGCCTCCGCTCTGCAAGTGCAGGGAGGGAGCAGCTGTGTCCCTGGGCTGTGTCAGTCCTGTCGACTGACATGATATCTTGCATGGGCATGATGGCATGTGATCTGTCAGTGTCCTGAAACGTGATCACAACTTGACTAAGACTGGGCCTCTGCGACTTTGTAGAGATACAAACACAATCACTAGATTTTTATTGCTGCCATAAAACACTATGACAAATGTAGTGGCTTGAGCAACACAGTTCTATTATCTTACTGCCTTAGCTGTAGGCGAGAATCTGCGTAGGGTTCCACCAGGCTAAAACCAAGGTGTTTCGGGGATGTGCCCCTTTCTGCAGCCTCCTGGGAGAAATCTGTGTTCTGCTCATTTGCATGGTTGGCGAGGATTTGTTTTTTGTGACTAGGAGTAAGTTTCCCGTTTCCTTGCTGGATGTAAACTGAGGGCCATTCCCACTTCGAGAGGGCCCCCACGTTTCTTAGCCACAGCCCACTGTCCCCATCCTCAACGCCAGCGACGCTGGGTCAAGTCCGTCCCGTGGTGCATCTCTCTGACTCATTACTCTGCCTCCTTTCCCTGTTCAGAAGTCCTGTGATGACATGGAGCCACCTGGATAATATAGGACGCTCTCTCCATCTCGAGTTCTTAACTTGGTCACGTTGGCACAGTCCTCTTTTCCATGAATGTTAGCATATTCCCAGCTTCTGGGGGGCAGAGTCTGACATCTCTGGGGAAACTACCAAAACCACACTTAGAAGGATTATGAAAAGGAGCAGACCTTCCTGTTGTCTGATCCTAACGCAAAGTGGAGGGAAGTCTTTGGTGAAGACCGGAAGTCAGTCCAAAACCTGACCTTTTTTATGTATGTGCCTTTGATCCAAGTTAGTAAACCTGGGCTTTTATTTTAGTAAAATAAGGAGACACAAAATGCTCATGAGGCTCAAACTATAACAGACCTAAGAGTTTTTAAAGCTATGCTCATATTCATTGACAATGAATAGTTGTCATTCCAGCCAAGGAGAAAGTGGCCCATTTGTTTCTACGCGCATGTGCCTAGGAACAGGCATTTGGTATGAGCAGCACTGTGACTCAGTAGACAGAAGGCGGTCACCAAAGGTGACAGTAGTGGGACCTCCTTTGGGCATTCGAGGGAATGTGAATGATGTGCGCAGTCTGTTTAGGGCCTTGTCTCTGACCAGGCCTCATCGTTTTTCTGTATGAGACTAGCTTTGCTCCCTGGTAGAGCTCATAACTCCTGCCCTGAACTTCCTTCTCCATATTCTCCAGCGTCCTATACCGAGGAACCTGGTGGGCAGGCCAAATACTCTGTGTTAAGATCAGACAAGTTGTCTACAATTCATGTATGCAGATTCAGTGACCATTACTCAGAAAGATAGGCTGAAACTTTTATCTTTTATCACGTCAGCTGATAGTGAAATGAACCATTTAATATTTTTCCAAATGGCATTTAAATAATATCAATCAGCAGAGACTCGGGGCATTTTGGTCATAGAAGAGTGGATCCAGAATTCTTCAATATATTTTCAGTTCAAGGGACACCTTGAGGGAAAATGAGCCACTTCCTATTGGGGTTCACCAGAGATTTAGCCTTAGAGTTTCTTCTCTCCGCCTTCCCTGCGTGACCCATCCTCCTACACGGGTTCACCTCGCACCCAGCATCTATGCTTCCAACTCTGCCTCCACTTTGCATGCTGCCCCTCAGCTCTGCTCATGGATGTCTCCATCCTGGGGTCTCTCAACTACTCCAAACTCAACAGGATCCATATCTAACACATTTATCACATTTTCTTGCTTCATAAAATCTATTGCCTTTTTTCTTGAGTTTTCTGAGTTGCTGCAGTTCATCTCAAACTGAAACCATGCCCAGTGTTTTCTGCTCCCTGCCAGCCCATGTTTTTTTAGTTTCGGTGAGTTCCAATAAATCATGCCTTAAATTTTTTATGAATTATCCAGTTTGCTGGGGAAAATATGGAGACATGAAATTGCCCCATTGTTCACATTAAAGATCTTTGATCTAACAGTTCCAAACCCCAGCCTCACCTTGCCGCCTGGTTCAAAGGCCTAGTAGCCACCTTTGCACGCCTGGCAATGCAACATGCACCTGTAAGCCCTCGGCGTTTATGGCTGGTCTTCCCCAGCCCGGAAAGCCCCATTCACCCTTCTTCCTCAGATGCTTCTCACTCTTCATGGCCTCAAGGAATGCTTCCCTAGTCTCTTAGTCCAAAGCCCAGTCAGTTTGATTACACTGGGTACCCACAACCTGTGGCAAATACTGGCTTTCTGTTTTTGATTATGAACTATTTCATAGATGGAAAGACCAGCTAGAATATGTATTTGCTCCTTAAAGAATGAAAATGAAACTACTGTTCAGGAAATGGCCGAGAGCAGCAGGTCTGCCCACCTCAGCCTGCCTGTTCTCACCCCTAGCTCTCCCGTTCCCCAGAGAGTTCCCTGCGCTGCCAGGCTGTTCTCTAAAAACTCACACTCTGCTTGCACAACAGAGCAAAAGACTTTCCCTTAACCGCTTCCTTGACAGTGAACTTATTGTCAGACTTAGAGTTCTGCCGCTTGTTGGGTAAAAGATAGTGTCGATCATATTGCTGTTTTCATTGGGGTTCCTTGTTTGCCAGTGAAGTGCAGCATCTTTTTATATGTTTACTGGCCACTCTTGCTTCCTTTTCACACTGACAACATGGCATGTATTTGGGATACTTGAGTTCATATGAGCTAGGGCATCAGAATTAACGGTTGGATGGTCATCAGTTTTGTAGGAGGAAATTTGTGGAATTTGTTTAAGTTATATTTTGAAGTTTGGTTAGCATTCTCTCAAAACTACGTTGATAAATGGGAACAGTACGCTTCCAGCATCAGGGGCATGGACTTCATTACTCACCACGTACCTGTCCTGTGTCAAATGTCCATAATGATCTTCACAACAGTAAGTGCAAGCAGGTGTCACCATTTAGGAAAATCCCAAGTATTTGAAATGTTGCCCAAATCTAGGGACAAAAGGGACATTTGGGCCACAGAGGTTCCTGGCTCAAGCATTTCTAGTGCGAATGACTTCATTTAAATCAAATGAAACTATACACCATAAAAATATCTCACACATTCCATTTGGATTATAGTAAATACCCAGCCTGAAAGGCACATACTAACTTCAAAGTCTCAGATTTTTCCAGAGACAGATTTTGATGGCAATGTATAGGTTTTATGCTAGAAGATTCTTCTTGACTTTAGGTTCACAGTTAAATTCTACACATGTATGAAAGTAAGTGGTTGTGCAAGCGACTTTGATAGAGAAGAAGCCTCATTTTTACCATCGCAGGCTTGCTGTCAGTCAGGACTGTGACTGGGAGCTGAGCGGGGGAGCCCCACTGTATGGGTTCTGGCTGCCAAGATTCAGCCTTCGGGTAACAGGTGAGACCCCTGCGGGAGTGTCCAAGCAGCTCAGTTTGACCCAACAAGAGACACAAGCATGCAGTGGTTAAGTAACTCGCTCAAGACTATACAATTTTGAATGGTAGAGATAACACTCAAGCTCCAGAACTCACAATCGTAGGTACTCTATTGTAAAATGCTCTGTGTGTGCATTGTAACATTATGCATTGTAGGGCATCATGGGAAAAATTCATCATTAGGAAAATGCAATTTAACGGTATTCAGTACAGAGTCCAACTTGATTTCTATTCTTTTGTTAGTTACTAAGTGGAAAATCAATTTCTATAAAACTTTCCCATAAATAACTTTATAATAAGTTTTAAATTTACCTATAACTTTGTAGAACGGCCTAAATTATTTAAGAGCTGGGTCTCATCTTCATGTTATGTGGTGGCTCAAGTGTCCCAAAGGAACTGCATCAGCTTTGCTACACTGACATGACTGTTGATCTCTAGGGGTCGTTTTAAGAATGCTGGAGAACCCCAACACTCAGATTTGTATGTCTTGGTAAAGAGCTGGGAGAGAAATAAATAAAACAGCAATAACAACAAGCCTTTATGACACGTTATTCTACCTTCTGTCTAAACTGAATGAGGAAATCAAGCTGCAAATTCAACCAAGTGGAAATCTACCGATACACGTGACTGTCACAGGAACCCGCTGCAAGTATTTGATGTGCGGCTTCACCACAAAGTGAAATGAAGCTCCACCCTAAAGGATGCAGGGTTTTCACGTACAAATCCTTCCCTGAGTTTATCTTTTTCTCACTTTTCTCCACTTGCTTAACAGTGTGCTTTAAACAAACACCATTGACTAGAACAAACAGTGAGGACAGTTTCGGATGAGGAAGTAATTATAAATGACCATCCTGGGACTGGTAGGCAGGGCCGTAGGTTGGGGTGAGGAGGCATTAATATCTGCTTAGCTTTAGTAGACATGGAAGACTGATGAAAGGGGGTCTCCTCCCTGTTTCGCCAGCTGCCTGGTCAGGTTCTCTGATGGACACAGGGTACTGCTGAGCCAGACATTTACGGCCTCCGCCACATTCAGTGCTCAGCATAAGGCAAAACTCTCCAAATCCCTTTACCTCCAGCAGACCCCCTTGGTTTTACCCAACTTTCCATCCCCAAAGTGTAGTTCTGCAAATGAAATGCTCATTGTTTCATCTTTGCAGATGTGCTTTAAAACAATGAATAATATCTACAATATATTTCCATGTCGCATATGCATTCCGTCACGTTTACGGAATTGTTTTCATAGAAGTGCAGGAGGGGTGTGAGAATGTCTGAAACCCAAGATTCTTGGGAATCTACACCAATTCCACTCTCCTTACTAGGAGGAAATTCTCTGGTGTGTGTTAGAAATTAGCCTTCTGAAGGCGGAGATTATCCTTAAATGGGAGCAAGTGTTGCTTCATTCATCCCATGTTGAGATACTTACAACACATTTTTATGAAATTACATCATCTCTTGATTGCCATGAAGTTGACAAACTCTCCTTTAGAGTCTTCTCTCTTTTTTTGCTGAATTTATTGGGGTGACATTGGTTCGCAAAGCCATACAGGTTTCAAGTGTACAACTCGACCAAACATCGTCTACACACTGCATTGTGCACCCATTGCCCCAAGCCAAGTCTCTCCCGGACCCATTCCTCCCCGCTTGTGCACCTCTACCTACCCCCCACCCCCCCTTAGAATCTTAAAATAGCTACCTCTACCCAGGGGACAGAACCCCCCCCTCCAGAATACATCACAGCAACCATCGTCACTTTTGCTCATCCAAACAATGTAACAAATTATGACTTTTGGGGAATGATCATAATAAACAAAATACAGGGAAAGTTGCTTTTAAAGTATTATACGTTGCTGGGTTAAGTTGTTTGGCAACAAATTCACTTTTCTCTTCCTGATTAGCTCATTCGTTCTCTAGTGCCTCACCAACGTGTTCACCATATCTGTCCGGTCTTTGCAATGACTCATCTGTTCCTCTCTGTAGAGTATATTGACGACAGATGAAGATAAACTTGTGTCTTATTCTCAAGAAAATGCCTAGGCCATATAGCTACAAATGTTATGGCTTCCCTGTTAAAACTATTACATACTTTGGTATTGATTTCAAGGCCATTCACTTGGAAATCATTATCAATGTGAGTGTTCTAGAATGGGAAAGAAACATAACATTAAACCCTTGGAAGTTTCAAAGTATGGAGAGCCGTGGAGGTGAGTGCCCCGCCCACCCAGACAGGCCGCTATGGATATGTTGAGTCTCTGTGTCTGCCTCGGAGCTAGCTTCCTGAGGAATTAAGGCGCAAGCACGACATATGGTCCACAGATACGCTTGTAACTGACACCCGTGTCTTCAGGGCCCCAGCTTGCTGGTTTAGCTTTTGTCAATTGGTCACATAGCCCGACAGAAAGCATGGGAACTTGCCTTACTTACAGGCAGATTTTGGCTGCTGAGCCGGAGCTTAATAATCATGAAATCAGTAGACCGTGCTTTGCAGAATGAGAACTGAACGTTAAAATTTTTCCATCTTTTTGTTCACCCTGACATTCCAGCCTGATACCTAAGCCAGAGCGCCCAGGGCTATGTGTGCCGAAAGAGGTTCCAGCGATGAGAGAATAAACCCTCGGGTTCAGAATGGAGGATCTGGTGTCGGAGAAATGCAGGGCCAGCCACTGTGTTTGACAGAAAATTGTGGGCATCGAACAGCTGGAACCAAACGGGAGAAGCCAAGAGGGGGCAGATGCCAGGAGTATTCAAAAGTGGGTCTACAGAAGAAAACCAGGCGGGGGCACGGGACACTGAAGTGGGATTGGCTTGAGGGTTTGTCTCGTAGCCAGGAAAAAAAAATGAAACCATACTCTCTGGAGCTTTGAAGTTGCCAACCCGCAAATTCACAGTGGTGTTCTTTTTAGTTAACCATGAGCGTCTGTTTCAGATCTTGGAAACCCAGAGTCTGTATTAGTCGGGGAGTGTGGTATTTCTCCATATCTGTTCAGGAAGCGATCACATCGTGTGGTCAGGTTGACAGCCTTTCCTCATTCAAAGTCCCACTCCTAATAGCAGGGGTCCTGGGACTCGGGGGGCTGCCTGGCAGAGACCCCAAGGAACAAAGGGCTAGAGTGTTGGTCTCTAGGGGCCCAGACCATAAGTCTCTTTTCTCTCTTACATATTCACCAAGGTGTTCTTAAACAATTCAAAGAGAAAGGGTTAGAAAAAGTATAGCCATTCAGAGATAGAGTATTGCAAATTCCTGAGAGAGCTTTAGGTACATTTGCCTGACCACTTGGAAGGGCCTAGAACTCCCCCATCTTCAGCCGCAAGCAGCTTGCAGCCTTGCTGTGAAACCTGCTGGGTGCTCTACCCGAGGGGAGAGAGAGGGCGAAGAAGGGCTGTGCTTGGCTCATTCCGTCCGGCCTCCTGCTTCTGTCCTGGAAGGGACGGTGGTCCTAGGGTCACTGGTTTCCTCCCTTCCAGCTCTTCAGAAACAGACGGAAAACTGAGTCTCTGTGATCGATAGGAGATGCAGAATAAATACAGAAGACCACATACTTCGTTAAAAACAAGGGCTATAAAAATTATTTTTCACGTCCTGTGTTTTTCTGTGAAAATGCATGAGTACTGTAGTTGGAAAACAAGTTGAGATGTTGGGGTACTATTCCTTGAAGCTCCTTTCTGTTGTGGAAAATCAAGCATGAGTTGTGGGACGGCCCTGACCTAGCGCGCCAGCCCACCAGGACCGTGGATTCATGTTATTCCAGCTGAGAGACTGGCTGGAGAGGCGGGGAACGGGGCCGGTGACCAGAAGGTGGCCTCTGCTCTCTGTCGGCGGGAACTGGGAAGAGCAGATGCAATTATAAATAGAATTATAGCTCAGACCAGGATTGCTCGGATAACGCAGTCAACACGAGGCTTCGCTGATTCAGTTCTCTTGGTGATGTCATCAGTGATTAGCCTAACTTTGTTAGTGGGGGTCTGAAAGGAGAGAGCCGGCTTAAAGACATTCAGCAAAGCCAGCATTTCCTTTTGCTATTTTTTTTTTTTACTAGTTGGCCTATCTCCAATTATTGACTTCTCTGGCTGGACAGTGTTATTTACATTTTTTTTGACAAAGCAGAAAAAAATCACTAAGAGATGGTGTAGAGGTCTAACAGAAAATGGATAAGCTATAGAAGTGTTCCTACTGAATATTTTTTTTTAGATGTTTCCCTGAATGGTGTAGCAGGTCAGACAGCTGAATCACTCACTCAGTGTGTGTGTACGTGTCTGTCAGTCTTTCACTGCAAGATAATCTTATTTCTGTTTCTCTCCCTATAACATTCGATTCTTAGTATGAATGGTAGATTTGCTCCTGTATCTATGTTATCATAAAAAAAAATAAAAGGTGGGCTAATTTCATCCTAAGCTGATCTCCTTGACTTACACTTGACACACAGCCTTTGGAAAGGCCCAAAGCTGGGCTGAATCACCTGCTCACTCTTGCCATTTCCTAAAAATGAAATTATTGAACAAGAGATTTGATTAGAGCCCTGGCTGGTGTAGCTCAGTGGATTGAGCATGGGCTGTGAACCAAAGTGTTGCAGGTTCGATTCCCAGTCAGGGTACATGCCTGGGTTGCAAGCCACGGACCCCAGCAACCGCACATTGATGTTTCTCTCTCTCTCTCTCTCTTTCTCCCTCCCTTCCCTCTCTAAAAATAAATAAATTTAAAAAAAAATTTTAAAAAGAGGTTTGATTAGGAAATCCTTTCAAAAGCTTTTCTCAGTTTAATTTTAGTGGTTCTAATTTGGGGTTGAGCTTGGAAAATGAAAACTATAAGAGGATTTGCTGTTTGGGAAAGAATGTACATTTAGATAACCCCACCTACTAGATTTTAAGTCAGGTATTTGCCTTCTTACATATATCAAAATATCACAGTTTCTTTTCCTGTTTAACAGATTCTACACAAGTACAAATTATGTTGTTGAAAATGGCCCTTGTTGTGAGCATAAAGCCTAAGAAGTTTTGTGTATGTTGTAGAAGTCCAGATAAAAACAGAAAATCTTCACATGCTGACCAACTATTTTTTTCTTTTTACTTGCATATTTTTATATAGAAAATGTCATAATTAAGACATTTAAAAAACAAATTATATACTAATTACAAACCTGTTAACGAAGCCTGTCAAAGCCCTCTAACTTTCAATATGGCAGCCGTGGGGTAGACCAGATGCATACAAACAAGAGCAGTACTTAATGCTTTATGCCTTTATAGTTTGAAAAGAACTTTAACATAAGGTTATTTTAAGATAATCCCATCTAATTTAAGCCTCACCCAAACTCTATGGTGGGGAAAAGCAAACCTAAAGAGTTTAAGTAAAATTTTTGGCCAAAAGGCTCTTATTTTAGTTGATCCCTTTTCTTTTTAGTTAGTGACATTTTACTTTATTCTGTTGACTTTTCAAGGCTCCCCCACCACCTTTCCTATTCTTGCCAAGTATAGAAATAAAAATAATCTTTTAAATAAAAATAGAAATGAAGCAGAAACACAACACAGTGAGAACCGCTGAAAAGAAGAAATAGAAGCCAGAAGCAGCGTACAGACCAGGGTACCGCCTGTGAGTGATGAGTTCTGAGCACACCCCACTGAAGGAAGTCACCCGAAAACTGGGGAAACCATTGGAATGGGCTCCGCTGCCCTTGGACAGACCCAGAAAAAGCTGCCCCGCCCCCACCCCGTCTCCCCCCTAAGAGCTGTGTTCCTGAAATGCAGCCTCCCAGCCTTGGCTGAGTCCCCAGGCTGCGGTGGATAGCAGCCTCAAACTCTGACTCGAGATTAGTCTGTAGCCTAAAATTTCAGATCACGTGAGGAAAACGAGCACTAAGAAAAGTGCCCCTTTAAGTCAACAATTGAAAGATGCATTTGGTCCTGATGACGTGGAAATAACGGTGCAATCTGGAAAAGACTTCTTGAAGAGCGTCGCAGTAAAACGTCGCCGGCACGAGAAGTCAGGACTTACGACACCCTCAGTCGCATAAGCTGCAAAGCTGTGTTCTTGGGGAAGAAGGAGGTATGTTTTGGCTGTCTTACAGCTTCTGTGGGAAAAATAAAAGAAAAAATGTTTTTTGATTTTTATATTCTTATTTATTAGGAATATTTAATAAGCTTAATAAACATGCCCCTGGGATAAATTTTGTATCATATAGTAAACTGAGAAAATCCTAAATGATCACAAAGTGGTCACTTTTAAACTACCCCCTGACCCCATCCAGACTCCAGGAGTAGACAGGACTTTTATTTAACCTTCAGAGAAAAGGCCGACAGTAAAGATCAATTGTCAACTACATAATAGCCACATTAAAGTATTTTTTGTCCCCTTATATTGGAGGAGTTTATTTTTAATTCAGAATCTTCAAGAGGTAAAGGTAGAATTAACATCTCTATAAAGAATAGGAAAACAAGAACATACAGATTTTTTAAATGAACCAATTGGAAATCATGGAAATGAAAATTATATCCCCTGCAATGAAGGAATAAACTTCATACAAGACTCAGTTAAAAGAGAACAAGTATATTAAAAGACAGTACCAGATTGACACAGAAAAAAATTCAGAGAAATTAGAAGACTAAAATAAGGAAGAGAAAAAAATGATAAATTTAGCTATAGTTAATTAAGAGGAAAAATAAAGTGTTGAGCTTCTGAACCAGCAGAGGAGAAAAATATTTTAAAACATATTATTCCAATCAAATAGATAATAGGTAAAAAAATTTTAAAGACAAACAAAAGCCATGATTGATAGATATCTCAAAAATAAAATTTTAAACTTTAACTTGAATACATTAGTAATTAACCACAATAAATGTGAACTGATTAATTTCACCACCTACAAAACAGAAAATATAGTAATTATGTTAGTATTATAGTATATTATAATGCTATAATAGCAATATTGTAGTATTTTTACTTTAAAAATATATTTTATAAGAAAATTTCTTTTTACTTAATTAGAATTTTCATCAACTAAGCATTTTCTCAACACAGAAACACCCAAAATATAATTTTAAAACTTTCTCATTGTCTCCAAAAGATATATAAGAAAATTATTTAGTCTATCATGATATCTAGTTACAGTAGAAAGTAGATGGTATCATTTTAAAATCCCCAGAGGCAAAATGTCACTTTAAAATGCACACTTTTATTTGAGAATTTTGATTTTGCACTTTGTTTCCAATGAGTTTATAAGCCTTATTTCTCTTTAAAAATAACCTTCATATTCTGACTTCTGGGAATTTGTTAATGACATCACCTACTACTTACAGTTACAAAATGATTTTGGCATGTGGACTTTGGAGACACTGAGAAACTTTCGAAATGATATTTTGGGTGTTCCTGTGTGGAGAAGAGCTTTACTTGTTAAAAAGTTCTTATTAAGTAAAAGGAAGTTCCTTTATAAAAAAAGAGAAAAGGATTTCATCGTAAATGCTATCATTTAATAACATGAAGAGAGGATGATTTAGTAGAGCTTCATCCTGCAGTTTGATACAATAGAAATTTAAGGAGGAAAGAATCCCAAGTACAACTACAGTTCTGTAAGGGTGGTTCTGTAGTGACTTCTTTGTGGCAGATGTCTTTAAAATCTTGCCATCACACAGAATAGCCTCACTAACAGCAATACTTGCATGCTGGGAGCTGGGAGTCCTGAAAGAGAAAGGGAGCATTTGTTTCCATTGGGAAGTCAAGCTGTTATTTAATTTCTGTGCACGCTGATGAAACTCTGGCAGGGACCCTGTCATGCCAAGTGGGCTCCTACCCCGGCTGAGCTGAGCCAAACTCTGCTGAAGGCTGGACACGGCTCTTTTGTTGGGCGCTGTCCATCTCCCATCATGGAGAGGGAATCGCATCCTGGGGTCCGCAGATGAGCAAGGAAGGAGGAGAGTTCAACCAGCAGGAGGGATGAGTCGTGTGGAAAGGGGGGAAAAATTTGCACAATGTCATCATAAGAGGAACTAGGCAGGGAACTGAAGATGTTAAAATGTTGGCTGTTGTCTAAGTGGCAGGTTGCTAAAGTATACAGGAAAGAGAAAAAAAGAAAATTATGTAAGCCAGTCCCTCTCTCTCTCTCTCTCTCTCTCTCTCTCTCTCTCTCTCTCTCTCGCACGCACGCGCGAGCACACACCACAGCCCTACAGCCTGTACTGGATTTTCTGTCTCAACCTTGATATCACTAATGGTCCTCAGAGCTGGAGGTTGACCTGAAAGCAACTGACAGTACCTTTCTAAGCTTCGGTTTTCTTTTCTGTACAAATGGGGACAATAATCACACCTGCCTTACAGAGATTCTGTGAAGATTATTTTTTTTAAAGAACAAGTGATTTTAACATTGTATCTGTTATATACAGTCGATGTTCATAATGGTTAACCATGATTATTAGTTGTTGTGAGCATCTCCTGAGATCAGTGCTTTGTAAACTGATGTGCCTTGTCAACTGTTAAGTTTTAGTTTTAGTGTTAATATTTCTTTTTGATTATCCGATGGAAAAGCCAACTTCTTTTGGCACTGTAATTATTTGAAAGCTGAGTATGAAAACTGAGAAAACAGATGTTGCTACACAAGCAGATTAAAGGATTTGGGAATTTTCTCCCTCTTTCTCATTTTGAAAATAAAGTGGAAGCAGATGGAATTTAGTCTGAAATTATTACTGAAATAAAATGAACTTAGAAGTAGATTTGGGGTGGTTTATATATTCTCCCTAGTTGTTATGCATGCCTCCAAATGCTTTCCAAAGCCCCTTGTTTAACAAAGAAATCATTGATGATACTTTAGCCTTTGGTTTGTGTGAAAGGATCATATCTGATTACTGTTCCTAACGGTCGAGTCCAGAGCAGAGTCCAGAAAACTGATGGAGAGGCTCCAGCCTTTACTAAACCTGTGGCAAGTTGAGGAAGTGTCTGCACTTGGGCGTGTGTGTGTGTGTGTATGAAATTGGAACTGTGGACCCTGAGAAAGAAAACACCTACTAAGACGGACTCCTGGTGGCTAATTGGGATCAAATTTAAAAAACAAAGCCCAGCAGCCATTTCTGCACAGGGGCCTCTCACACAAACTGTGTTTCAGGGGGAGTCCTGCTCTGAACTGTGTCTGCTGGCTGAACCAGCCCTTACAAAGGAGTTCCTGGAGCCCCATTTCCACCAATCGGACTGAAACTTCCCTCATCCCATTGGAGCTGCCCAGCTATATCCCCATCAGCTTCTTCACTGACCAACCCACTCTGACCAGTCCAGTCAGAACAGTGCCTTTTGGGCCAATCAAACTGTGAGAATTTGGAGTCCTCATTTGCATGTGGATGAACCAATCAGAGACGAGAGGCGGGGACTTCTTCTGTGTAAGTCAGCTCCTCTCTGGCTCTGAGAGCACATTTTCCCTTTTCTCCAAAAAGTGGAGACTGTATTTTCTTGGCTAGCAATGAGACACCAAAACACTGAGCCAAGTGCCACCGACTGGTGCTGAGCAGAGCTATCTGTCAGGAGAGGGGCCCGGCCCCAGGCCTGCCTAGCCTTGGGGCCACCTGCCACAGTGCTGTCCCACAGCTGTGCTGTGTGCTCACAATTGAGCTGTTTGCACTGGGTAAAGTTTCCTTCACCACACCCCAGACTGGGGATTCCCGTTGCTGTTGAATTGATGCCAGTGACCTTCAGTTAACAGGGGACGGTTTCACTCTGTCTACTGTGCATTCCAGATCCACCTCATTTTCAGCAATCTGGAGATGCGTTATATTCGGCCGCACTGCTTAATGACCAGGATACCTTCAGAGAACCGTGTTGTTAAGCGATTTTGTCTATGTGTGAACATCGTAGAGTGCACTGACACACACCGGGATGGCGTAGCCTGCTACTGTAATCATATGAGCTATACTTTTATAAGACAGTTGGCTTTTCTTTGCAATGCAAGTGGCTGACTTACACCTTGAATGCATCCACTTTGAAGAGGCCTTCCCTTCCTGGAAGACTGTGTAGAATAAACACATTGCTGGCCACCCCATTGGATAAGATAAGAGCTGGGCGGCCTCCCCCACCCTTTGTCTTAGAGATCTTGGTTGATGTTGGTAACTGACCATTTGGTTTACTTTCTTCCCAACTAGAACAAGATAAAGTTCTCCCTTGTGTTTTAAATTCACCAATAAAGAGTGAACCCAGAAACCCTAGGCCCCACCCTAGACCTGAATAAAAGCAGAACCCCAGGCCCACGCCCTCTGTGTTTCTCTCTCTATGTAAGACCTCACTCTGTGCCTCTGGAGCACCGTGTAAGCTCTGAGGCCTGTAAGTAATAAACCCTTTCTTTCTTCCAAGTGTCCTAACGATTGTGGCTGAAGGGAGTCCTGCAGTCTTAGTAAGCACGCAGGGTGGGTGAAGTTGTAACACTGGTTTGGAAAGGGGAGATGTCGGTGGGAAGCTCCCAGGCGCAGGTGAGTGCCCCCAGGCATTTCCAACTGAGAGCATCACAATGGATACTGAAACACCACAAAGCAGTGACCGATGCATTGCACTGTGATCTTACGGAGGCTGCCACCTCACAAGACCATAGGAATTTCTCAGCTCCATTATCATCTTATGGGACCACCATCACAAATGGGGTCCACCATTGGCTGAATCGTTAAACAGCGTATGACTGTATAATATGAATTATTACTGGTAGGAAAAATACCACGTAAAGCCATTTTCAAATCCTCTTTCCCCTGTCATGAGTTTGGAAGGCAGTTTATTTTCCTCCTCCCGGGTGGTGCCGGAGAGGTAGTTTTCATTCAGATGTGCGTCTGTGCCGAGCTTGCTCCCCCCAGCTGTTTGCAGTGGGGTTCAGCTCCGAGTAGCTCAAGCCCTGTGGGCTCTGGGTACTCACGCTGATGCTGGAGCTGAGAGCAGCTGGCCCTTCTTTTTTAAAAAAAAGGTTTTTTTAATTTATTTATTTATTTATTTAGAGAACGGGGGCCGGGGGGGGGGGGAGGGAAGGAGAAAGAAAGGAAGAGAAACATCAATGTGTGGTTGGCTCTTGAGCACCACCTACTGGGGACCTGTCCTACAATCTAGGCATGTGCCCTGACTGGGATTCAAACCAGCGACCCTTTGGTTCTTGGGCCCATGCTCAATCCACTGAGCCACAGCAGCCAGGGCTGGCCCTTTCTTTCAGAGCCTAACATGGTGGGTGCTTTTTATGGAGAGTTGGCCTCTCTCCCCATACCCAAAGGTCCCGGCAAGCCCAAAGTCTTCTTTTCACTCAGCTGCACCCAGCTCTGGCCCTGACTGGGCCAAGTTCCTTCGCTAAAGGACAGAGAATCTTCTGTTTGGTCTGCTCTTTAAAGATGAGGACTAAAGTAATGCATTTCATTTTGAAAACTATATCATAAACATTTTATTGTATAGAAAAATCTGTACATATACTGCAATCATAACGGCAGACCTCAGTTTCTCCTCCCCTTGGCCGGTGACATTGATGTCGGTATTTGATGCCCTATAAGGGCTAAGTTCACTTGATTTGCATTTGTTCTCTAAGTAAAGATAATTTTCCAATTTTCTCTGTCTAATGAAAGGGAATAATCTTGAGAAGCTGAAACTTCTGGTGTGAACACCTCTAACGGGTTGGTTTGAGTGGTAAATACAATACTTTTATTTAATTTTCTTCCCGGAAACAAAGAAAGAAACTGTTGGCTATGACTTCTCTGCTCTTCATATAAAGGCATAAATTTTCCTGTCAATGACTAAACATCATCACTTTTGTTGTAATAATCTTCGTTGACATGAAGGAGCCTGATCATTCGGAAAGACCTCCTTGCTGCGAAAGAACTTGAACCGTACACATATGCCGTTACAGCTGTTGTATCAATATTTTCCATCACGACTTAACGCCATCAGAGCAAAACCTGCCCTCTGTTAGGCAGAGTGAGTCACAGACGGACTTGCTTTTGGAGGCTGAAATATTTCACTACATTTCCCTTCAAAGTATTTGACTTGTCAGCTGAGAATGTAGCAGGCCTCCGATTTTCGGTTTGTTTTAGACCCATAAGGATGACGAGGTCTCTGTGCCATTGAGGTGCTATATTACTTATTAGCTGGACTGCTTGACACAAGCTAAGTGCGTCGTTGGGTGCACAGGATGGAGTGTTATAAAAGCTGTTTCTAGTTCCAGATTAGTTGATGTCTTTCATATAAAAACCCTTCTGTCTTCTTTCTTCTCTCCATTTTTCAAGGTTGAATTAATATTCCTAACTCCGTTTCATGTTGTCAAAACTGGAGACCCCTCAAATTGTGTGAATTATTGGAACTGAACCAAAAGGTCATGTGCCTGAATGGATCTTGGAACAAATCAGGACCTGAAGTTCCTTCTTGGGCCCCACCTGGGCTCTCCAGAGCAGTGGTTCGCAAAGGGTGGGCCCACCTCCCCCCCCTCCGACTCCCCCCAGTAGCATCACGTGTCAGCATCACCTGGGAATGTGTTAGGAAGGCAAGCTAGCAGGCCCCACCCATTACTACCTACCAATTCAGAAAGTCTGGGCCAGGGCCCCAGCAAGGTGCCTGGGCTTCAACACGCCCTCCGGGAAATCCCAGTGTGAAGTCTAGTTGATTATACCCTGCCTGCCTCCCCGCTCGGACTCTTCCTTTCGTTTGCTTTCCTGATGCTCTTCTGCTTTCCCGAACTCCACTCTGCACAAGAAGCTGCAGTCATGCACGTGCACCACTGACTGCTTCCGCTGTCCGACGTATGAGTCTTGATGTGTCTTCTAGTTGGACCCTCTAAGGTTCTGTCCCTTGTCCTGGCAGATCGATGACATTGACCTCCCCGGGTCTTTACCTTGCCCTCTACCCAGACCCCTCAGGGTTGCCCTTCCACACTGACTCGGGCTTGGTGGTATGATGCCCTTTGGCCCATGAGACAGTAGTAACCTGAATACACGTACAGAGGCTTACCAAGCTCTTGGGCGCCTCTGCTTCCTCTTTTGTCCCTCTGCCTTCAGCAGGAGAAGAGGCCTAGGCTGGCTGCTGGAGGACGATGTTTATAAGAAGAGTGGGTCTGCCCAGGCCCCGGAAACGTGCAGACCCACCTGGCTGACCTGTGACTGCCTGCAGGCACAGGAGCGAACCCCCAGCCAGTCCCAGAAGAACTGCCCAGCTGACCCATAGTCTCCTTGGCAGTCACATTGGTTGCTTTTCCCCTAAGCCACTGAGTTTTGAGGGAGTTAGCAAGAGCTCACTGCTACACCTGTTAAAGGAATCGAATGCCTCAGCTCAAGGAGGTGGGCAATAGAAACCCCGTCTCAGTCTATCCGAAGTCACATCCATAGCAGCTTGAGGAACTGACCACATGGTTAAGTGCGGGCAGAACCCAGGCATACTGTTGGGCCAAAACAAAACTTCACAGGCGGGTCTTTGAAGTGGCCGGCTGGGACTAGTTGTTGTTGGGGAGTTTTCATTTTTAAGCAAACTCTGAATATAGTTTTCCAGTCCTTTAAACAAAACAAAACAAAAAAACCCTTTGGGGTTGCCTTTGTCCTTCCCGTGCTTTCATCGGCGTGTCTTTCTCGCAGACACTCTGCGGACCCTGCCAGGGGCCTCCCAAGTGAGGGGGGATATTTGCGGGATTCCCCGGGGCAGAGGAAAGGCGTCGTTACAGAGAGGCGATTGCAACAGCGACCTCTCCTTTGGTTGAAGCAAATAAACGGATACCGTGGATATTTTGCGCTCTTGTTTTTGAGATCACAAAGAGGGAAATTCCTGAGGTATTTTTCCAAATTTAGCGTTCAGTAGAGAATACTTGATTGTCCAGACAGCTTCCCTGTCTGGATTTCACTGGTACAGAACTTAGTATCCGTTACTTTCAATATTTTGATGCAGTGGTTGGGGTTTTATTTGTGATAGAACAGTAGATCTTAACGAAAAGCCTAACACTTATTTCAGTTGAAAAGTTTCTATGGGGACATGATATTTTAACAATTGGACTGTTGAAACACATGACCCTTTTAGGCATACACATGGTTTTTCAAGCAGTTCTCCCTAGAGGGCGCCATATCCTCACTTCAAGGCTCCATCTTTCCAACGTGGGCATCTGGTCTGTAATATTATCCATCCGAGGCCGAAGTTGTTTAGGTGACATTGGAATCTTTCAGTAAATCTACCATGCTTGGAGCCTTCATTTCAACATAATAAATGCGTAACTTCCTGGGTGTACTTTGTTGGTGTGTTACGACAGAGGAGACACAGGTTATGAAGGAGGTGCTAGCGTTTATTTGGTACAGCGGTGGTGGTTCAGCCTGGTGCTAATCCATCCCTGTGTCAACCCCTTGCAAGATCATGGACAGCTAGTGGAGTCACGGGTGGGACACTAAAGACAGATTCGGCGGACCTGAGCTCTCAGACGGTACTTACCCCACTGGCATTTTCATTTCCTCATTCGTAAGGTTAGAGAGCTGGGCATGGTTTTTTTGTTTTTTTTTTATGATCTACTGTCTCTATAATACGATCTTTGCTACATAACAATAGTTCTGTACAGTTTGGTAGAGGAAGTGATACTAGTGTTCCTAACTGCTAATTCGAAGTAAACTTAGGGAGTTGCCCAGTGAAATTTTGGTCAGCCTGTAGAAAATATCTTCAATTCTGAGAAATATGTTACATCTTATTATGGAAAACCATAAATGCGAATAAATATGTTTTGCGTATCTTCTTAACACATGAATATTCTCATAAAATCACCACAAGTTTTGGGGTTAATATCAGTGCAGGAGAAAAGGTGTGCACTCGAGATCTACCATGCATAGGAGTCTTTGTTCAAGAAACAGTTGTTGAATGAATGGCGAATGGCTTATTCCATTTTTTGTACAGCTTTTCTTTCTAGACGATTCTTTATCATATTGAGTTGGAATTGATCTTTATGAACTTCCAGCAATGGTTTTAAGTCTCGTTGGAGTTATGTGGGTGTATTGTATTTGTTCTACATGGAGAGTTACGTTTATCCCCCACCCACCGCCCCGCCCTGCTGCCCACTGCTAAAATAGTTACATGGAAATAGAGTTTCTCAAAGCATGGGATGCATACCATGGGCTGTGCTCATACTCAGGCATAACTCCTTTTCCACAGCCCTTTTTGGTGTTTTGATAATTCTCACACTTGATACAGCTTTTTTTTCTCAAAGCTAGTCATCATTCCTCAGGACTTTCTTATGCATGTTTTTTAATGTCTTCAAGACTCTCTTCTACATGGACCCTGGCTCGTCTGCTTCCTTCCTGCTCTGTCACTAAGGACTGAACAGTTTTCAATGTTTATATCAATTCCAACAACATCAGGATGACCATTGCCTTTATTGTAAATACTGTTTTTCTGCTGACACAACTAAATATTATATTCTATACCGCATGTTGGTTTATTTATACTAATATCTAGGTGTCTTTCATGAATGCACCATTAAATCATATCTTAATTTCATCATGATGTTTTAAATCGATATCTTTTAATCACCCCTGAAGTGCATCTCCTTAGACTCAGCCTGCACGTAGGAACATTTTGGACTCTGGATATGTCAACCTACAAATCACTTCTGCTTTTAACTTCGTGTCATCTACGGCAGTGCTGGCTCCGTGACCTAGTCCCATGTTTTATTCATGCCTGTGTCTGATTTAATAGAGTCAGGAGAGAGCAGGGTTGCTCACTGCTAGAGCCACCCTCCAGGTCATCTACACAAACATCCCGGAGGTCTTGTCAGATGCCATTATCATTCACACAATCATCCTGTCTTGGGCCAAGGTAAACGGCCACAAGATGGCTGTGACTTGATTTGATGTAAGATCATTACCGACTCTTCGTAGCCACCTTTCCTTTTCTAAGAGCCAACAAACAATCCTTCAATGTCCACTGAGAAATTTGCTGGAAATAAATACAAAGCAATAGGATGGATAACAGAATCCACCTCCAATTCCTCTCATAAATTTTGTGATGCATGTGTGCATCTCAAGTCTTCTGGCCTCTCTGGACTGAGTTCTCTCAGTACCCCACAGTGTAGTTTCAGGGCCTTGAAGTTCAAGGGCTCAGGGCTACTAGGACTCTGCTGAAAGTGGGGACTTCACTTCTCCCTTTCCAAGATTCTCTTTACCCTTTTTAAGCACAGAGCATTTATCTTGAGAAGGTGGAATCAATATGGAGATCAATTTTAATATCCATCAACATTTTTTTTTCAATGTTAAGCAGCAGGCCTCCCCCTTCCTTGTTGCCTTTCTTTCTCTGAACATAAATTAAAATATCAATACAAATAAGAAATACACTCAAATAATTCATGTTGAGCAGTGCTGGATGAGTATGGGGGGGAATAGAAGGGAATGAAGAAGAGAGAAATCGCTTTGGTCACAAGGCCTCGGCAAATGTGCTTTTTGAGCTGTTCTTCGATACATGAGTGGGATTTCAACTGGAAGCTTTGAGAGGGACTTTGGATGCAAAGAGGGGTGGCAGGGAGAGCGGAAATGGGAGAATGCTCCCATATTTTAGATGCGGCAAGGAAACTATTATGTTACCTGGCGGATGTGAGCTGGACTCACGAGAACCTTTCTGGTTGCCCCTCATTCGAATCACTTGATGGACTGAAGGTTTTGAAGGTTTTTAACGAAAGCCATAATATGAGTGAATGTGTAAACTCGACCTAAAAGAGAGAAGGATTGAAGTGAGAAAAACCATTAGGGAAGTGTACAGTAGCCTGTGCCTCAAATTAAGATAGTGCCTTAGATGGAAAGTATAGAAACTGCTCATAAAGATGGGGAGAGGGCCCTGGCTGGCCTAGCTCAGTGGATTGAGTACAGGCTGCGAACCAAAGCATCGCAGGTTCGATTCCCAGTCAGGGCACATGCCTGGGTTGCAGGCCACGGCCCCCAGCAACCCCACATTGATGTTTCTCTCTCTGTCTCTCTCTCTTTCTCCCTCCCTCCCTTCCCACTCTAAAAAAAAAATAAATATATAAAATCTTTTTAAAAAATCTGGAATCTTATTAAAAAAGATGGGGAGAAAAATGAAGGTCCCAAATTAATCAAGCATTTAAAGGATACATATATTGTATTTGGTCTCTTTTAGAAAATTACTTAACCTCTCCTCCTCCCAAATATTGGCACTCTTTCCCAAAGTGAGAACTAATGCAAACCAGTGGTCTTGCTCAACATTATTTTTGATGGTTTCACATACAACTTTAGATAACAGGGAATCATCCTGTGAGTGGGTATTTTCTTGCAAATCCTCTCTTGATATTCTTGATAAAGTTTCAGTTTAGTGTTAGTTTGTCTTTACACCCTGGCTAACATTTTGCTGTCCTCTGTTCTTACAAAGAGGGAGTGGGTTTGGGCTTGAACTTCGGTAGGCAACTGTATGGAGCTATAATTCAATGGCAACATTGATTTAATTTTGTCTTCGTATTTTAACACTACCTTCAATTCTAATTTTGGCAAGTGACACTCAATTCTGTTTAGGGTCAAAGTATACTATTTTAATTTAAAATAAAATTTAATGGCAAAACATTTAAGTTGTTGATGCAAAGGATTAGGTTGAGTATATGAGCAGGTAATATAGCAATTTGGCAAAAATCAAGACTTTGGTATGGGAATAGGTAACAATCAATGAACGCTGTCCTATTAAAGGTCCAACTGGAATTGCCAAAATGTTATGTGTTTTCAAGATGTTTTTCCCCTTCACTGAACTCACTGAATTCACCAGTCATTGAAATAATGACCTTACGTCGCTTAGAGTTCGCCTGGTGGCCAACAGAGAATAGAATGCTGTTTGCCGCTCTCCACCTATAGGGGGCAGCAGTGGGCACCTGTTCCCCCTTGGAGAATACAATCACTGTTTTAGACTTGTAGTTTGGAGTGGTGTGTGTGTGTATGTGTGTGTGTGTGTGTGTGTGTGTGTGTCCGCTGTGCCCCTCTGATGTAACAAGAAAAATTGTATCTCACGACAAAAAGCGTTTTTTTTTTAAAAGAGAACATGAGGTCCTATTTCTCAATCCACTTCTAAATTGACTCTAATATATCTAATGACCTCTTTTCTAAAATTAGTTTCACGAAGGGCTTGATTGATTTCAGGCTCTTTATAGATTTAATTTAATGTTCACTCTCCATTGTATTATTGCCCAGCATGGGTGAAGAGGATCACGCATACGGTTAGAGAAATTGAGGGCGGTCCGGGCTGCCCCTTTGGGGGTGGAGAACTCCCTTGTCCCTGCACCTCCCTGCACCGGGAAGCTGGGCCACAGGTGAACTCATTGCTGATGGACGGCGCTAATGGCTCTTTAACTGAAAACAACTGGTTCCAGGGGCAGGAAGCTGCTGGAAGGGGCTGCTCTGAAACTCTGCATCAGCACACTCTTGACGTTCCTTTTCGTTTTCCTTAGGAAATCAAGTGCTCTCCAAACTGTTAAGCTAGGTCTGCGGTTTTATGCCTAGAGCACAGGTTCTTGAGCCTGACAGATCAGTTCGAGCTGTGTGGCCTTTAGCAGTTATTTAACCTCTCTGAGCCTCAGGTTTCTCACCTTTAAAATGGGAATGTGTTCGTTTCCTAAGGCTGCCGTAACAAATTTCCACAAACTGGGTGGCCTGCAGCAATGGGAATTTCTTTTTTTCATAGGCTGGAAATCCTAAATCAGGTACTAAGCGGGTCTGCACTCCCTCTGAAGAGTCTAGAGGTGAGTCCTTCCTGCCTTTTCCCGTTCCTGGAGGCTGCAGGCATTCCTTGGCTAATTGCTGGGTCACTCCAGCCTCTAACCCATCTTCACATTGTCCCTGGCTCCTCTCTGTGACTTCTTTCTTTTATAAAGACACTTGTCATTAGTTTTAGGGCCCACCCCGGTAATCCAAAATGATTTCATCTTAAATCCTTAGCTTAATTACATCTGCAAAGACCCTTTCCCCATATAAGGCCGCATGCGCCAGTTCCAGGGATTACGTTGTGGACATATCTTTTTGAGGGAGACCATTCTCCACTGCGGGGCGTCATCATGCCCTTCCAGATTAAATGAGGAAATGCTGAGCACATAGGACATGCTCAAGAAATGACAGTCGTCGTCATTTTTATGATTATGAAATAGCTCTTGGTCTGGTCATTATATGTCCTTTCAGTAGACCTAACTGAACTTAACACTGAATTCTGTGACCATCAGACCTCAGGAGCAGACGTAAGATTCCAGTTGCCTTTGAATATTTTATGTGAGAAAACACATCTCTCCCCAAAGTGCCTGGGGAGCCATTGGCCTTATATTATCAGGATAAATGCACCTTAACAGAACTTTCCAAGGGCTATATTTCTTGTAGTTTCAGCACATAAGTAAGGCCATTAGAAATCAAGGGTGATAATGAAATACCAACAACTCCACTCCATAAAGTTTGTAACGAGGACCATTATTAGATAAAATCGTTCATTTTAAACTGAAATAAATGGAGTATAGCTGAATGCTTTTGATGTGCTTTTATTTAAACAAAAGTTTCATTTGATTAAACATGAACCCAGTGAAATCAGTAACGGACAGTTTGAGGATTGGGGGCCTTTTCTCTGATGCTAATTGAGAACACTGCCATGCTCCTAAGACCCAGCTTTGGGAAAAGGCCCACCTTCCACCATCAGGGAGCCAAAACCCTTCTTTGGAGGCTGACCCCCAAACTCTTAACCCAAAACTGTAATCTTCTGAAGTTCCATTCCCATTCTTAGAGATGGCGTGGGTCATGTACTCAAATTTTCCCCTCGTCATTGGTAGGTTCCTACCTGTCCACCCCCAGGCAGGCCGCTCAGACATAGTTGATATGAGTTCTTCAGTGCGTACTGAGTGTAGGCCAAAACTCCAGGCCTGTTCTGGGATCTGTAGGTAACGAGGCTCTGTCTCCTGGTGTCCTTCCTGCTGCAGGTGCGGACGTAGAGGTCCGTCTGTCTGAGTGCATGCACAGCGCCCTGTGATGCGTAGGCACTCAGACGCTGTCTGAGTGTGTCTCAGTGTTCTGTCCGTTACAGAGAGCTGAATAGTTGACTAGCCACCAAGGCCAAACACGTTAATGGGAGTAATTCTCTTTCTTGTCTGTCAATAAGGGGTTTACTTCTGCAAAGACTCATTGAAAAAGACATGTGTTGTTCTTGTTGTTGTTACTGCTACAATTCTGTGCCTGCGTTTATTCATCATGCCAAAGCCTGGAGAAATGATCCCAGGATTAAATGGGTGGTATGGGGAAGAGGATGAATGTTTACACTCGAGGCCCCTTCTCACAATGGACACCAGGGGGCAGCACTGGTATTGAGAGATTTCAGCATCCCGTAGAGAAGCGGCATCTGCCTCTAATGGTAGGATGCCTTTATGAGGGGCATAGCCTTTCAGGTTCCAACTGTTTTCCTCCCTTTGCTTCCCAAACGTCATTCATTCCTTTTTCATGGTGCAGCTCCAGCATCTCAGGCTCTAAGAAGCCGTATCTAAGTCCCTGTGAATTGACTGCCCTTCTCTGTCCTTCCGCAGCACTTGGAACAAAGCTCCGCTGTAGATGGTAGCCATTCCGACGGCGTGAGGTGGCGTCTTACTGTGGCTTTGACTTGCATTTCTCCGATGATTACTGATGTTGAGCGTTTTTCATACGTTTATTGGCCATCTGTATGTCCTCTGCAGAAAAGTGTCTGTTCAGGTCTCCTGCCCACTTTTTAATTGGGTTGGTTGTTTTCCTGGTGTTGAGTTGTCTGAGTTCTTTATAAATTGTGGATATTAACCCCTTATCGGATATATCGTTGGCGAATATCTTTTATTCGGCATGTTGTCTTTTCTTCCTGTGGATGGTGTCTCTTGCTGTGCGAAAAGTTTTTAGTTCAATGTACATTGTTGTCTAACTACTGTTACATCTGAGACTAACACAGAATGATATTGAATATAAACTATAATTGAAAAAGTAAACGCTATTGTATAAGCTCTGTTGCATAGCTCTAGGACACCTCACTGAAGGCTTAACCAAAGTCCCCAGCAGCTACTATTGGCCCCTATATACGTGTTGGTAGATACACATACCCTGAAAGATGGCCAAGACTAGTACTCTTACCAGCTAACCAATATCTCCGATGCTAATAACTAAAATACTAGCAAGACACCACAGCCCATAATAATCCTTGGCTGCCCATGGTTTGGGGCAATGGTTCAAAGCAGCGCTGAACCATTTCAGCAGGTTAACTCCTCTGATGCCAGATGAACACAACAGTTTCTAGTGACTGGTGATTTTTTTTTTCAAGTAATAGCTACAGCCCTGCTCAGAGCAGTGTTTCTCTAAAGGAAAGTCACCGTCGCTGTGGCTTACGGACTCACCATTCTCAGTCCCTTAGGGTTGGCTCTACTGCTGTCAAAGACACCCTCAAGGCACTGTGGACGTGTGAAAAATGGGGGGGGGGGGTGCTTCTAACCAGATTGGCACTATTATTCTTCATGAGTCTGGACAGGACATGCTAGAACAGCACGGTTTAGATGTGAGCTGTGTTGCTCTAAAAATAAAATCTTTTTTTTTCTTTAAAGTAGGCTGGGAAAGGGCAATGGGGCAGTGGCTAGTCAATGGATAGGAAGCTTCCACTTTGCAAGACGGAGACCAGCTGTGAAACACAGTGCGTGTGGATAACAGTAGTGCACGGTGCACCTTAACACCTACTGAAGGGGCAGATCTCGTGCTTGTGTTCTCACTGCAATAAAGGAAAAGCAAAACGCAGTGAGAGGGGAAACGCAAGTTGCTTGTCTCCCACTGTTAAAGTGCTCGCTGTTGGTCTTCCGCCTTCCATTCGTGAAAGCACAGTTCCACTCATGAGTGTGACAGCCAGGAGATAGAAGCTCCTGCACTTAAAATGGGGTTGTGTTCCCGTAAACCCATCATACGTTGAAAATATCGTGAGTTGAAAATGTACTGAATGCACCTAACGCCGTGAACCTCGCAGCTTAGCCCAGCCTGCATCAAACACGCTCAGAACACTTCCATCAGCCTACAGGTGGGCGGCATCGTCCATCTGACACGATGAACACCCTGCAGAGTGTAGGTTGTTCGCCCTTGTGATGGCGTGGCTGACCGGGAGCTGCCCAGCATCGTGAGAGGGTATGCATGGCACCCCATATCGCTAGCCCAGGGAAACGTCAAAATTCAGAATTCTAAATATGGCATCCATGTATCCCTTTTGTACCATCATGAGGTCAAAAAAATCAAAGTCAAAACACTGTAAGTTTATCCGTAGGTACTTCCAGATACCAGGAGTTCCCTAAGGTCACGATCCTTGCGTTTCAGAAACCAGCCACCCACACCCTCAGACCCTGCAGCAATGAGCCTGAAGCACGGTGTGTAAAGTCAGCGACTATGTGGCGTGTGTGCGCCTGTGCATGCACATGTTTGTGTGGAGTGACCCCTTCACTTTTTAAAATAAATGATAGATAGGACATAAAGTCTGTGGTTTCAGAAAACTCATCATGAATCTGTTCCCTGGGACCAGCTGTAAGTCTGCTTAAATGGTGTATGAAATGGAAAGGCACATTCTCTTAGCCCTTGACATACAATTTTTGAACTTCATATCACTTGCTAATTTAACAGCGACTGCTTCAGTGCCTGGCGACATCAGGCAGAGTGCATTTAGCAGGACAAGCAGAAGGAGCCGGTTACCTTGCGTCTCACGCAGTAAAGCTTTCGTGCCGTCACTGAGCTTTCTGGGCACGTGCCATGCAATCAAATATGCTCTGATATTTACTACGGGGTAGCATCAAGTTGCAGCCATTGGACTGAGGACCTGGGAAAAGTTGCTTCTTTGGTCTTAATGTTTCCTACCTGAAATTACAAGCATTAATCCAAGTGATGAAAGAATCCACCCCCAAAGGCACTAGTATGGTGTGTGTGGACAGTATTTTCTCAAGAGGGAATCATTTTATCTGAGATTTACACCAGAACGCAAGCCCCAGGGGGACAGAGCTCTCCTGTTCGTGTTCACCGCTCTATCCCCAGGGCCTGGGGCGGAGCCTGGCACAGACGGGCTTTCGGTAAATAGTCATTCATTAGAGAAACATCCATGCAATAGACACAACTTCCTCCTTCCTTTTCCTTTTCTCCCGCTCTCCCTGCTTTCTTGCCTCTCCTCCCCCCCCCCCAACCCATGTTCTTCCCTTCTTTTCTCCCTTCTGTTTGTGGCCAGTGGCAGTAGGGCTCTTTCACGGGATTGCAAGGCAGGGACCTATGCATGGCAGGTTGTGGTGTGGCAGGATTTATTCGGGTGGAAACACAAGGCTGCCTGTGTCCCATCACGCAGCTCTCCATGGAAAAGTCCGACCATGCCTTCAGCAGGGCCGAAACAAAGGCCAGTGTCCTGAGGCTCTCGTATTTTCATATTAAAGCTCAGTCCCTTGGAGCCCACAGGCAGCTGCTAGGTGGTCTCGGTCCCCATCCAGGTAGCTCAGCACTGGTCCTGGCCGTGGTGCTCTACCCAGGTTCCCGCCTGGAGCCTGTGGTTGGAGCCCACGCAGCTGCCGGCTGCACAGCTGCTGGCCCGGCATGGTTGTTATGGAGAGAACACGCAAACGAATGGGGTAAGTGCACGTTCCCAGGCAAGAGATAGAGAGAGCTTCTTTGTTAAGCTAGGTTATATTATCTTGGGCTTGGGATAGATGAGGTGGTTTTTCAAAATAATAATCAACTTTCCAATCACAGGCTTCTGGTGGCTCCATCCTCTAGCCAATTGATCCCTTTCCCGGGTTAGACTGACGGGCCTCTGTGGCCAGGCACCTCCCCCTGCACCATTTTGACTTGTACTGGGCATGTGCTCACCAGCCCCTGTTTCCCCCAACAACTCGGTGTTGGAGGGCAGAAGGGAGGGGTGCCAATCCTTGGCAGGGCAACGCTGTGATCCCCCGCAGCGTGTAAAGCTATAGCTTTCTGGCTAAGCAAGCAGGCTCATGTCCCCTGGTTGATTATGGATTTCTTTTGATTCCTGCCTTTATGAATAACTAGCTGCCTGCCTACGGTAACATTTCCCCCCGAAGACTTTGGGCCTTGTAATCTTACGAGGGTGAAGAGAGGAAAGCTTCATCTTGTGTAGCTGCTTCTTGCTGTCGAGGGTCATCCTCCTGACTGTCCTCAGGCCCAGAGCTTCTTCTGAATCTGCCCAAGGGAGAAAGGAGCAAAAGGGAAGAGGGATTTTGCAAAGCCCAGTCAGTCTGCTGTCCTGGGCGCCAGCCTACCCAACGTCTAGAGGTGATGATGTCGGACGAGCCGGCAGCCTGTGGCGGAGTCACCTGCAGGAAGGCAGCTTCTAGACGGGAGGCTTTCTCTTCTTGGAGAGAAACTTGAGGACCTTCAGGCCGTTGAGGGGTTGGCAGTCCTGGGTGTGCTCCTGGACGCCCTCTTCAGGACTCGCCTGGGAATGCACAGAAGTGAAAGGTTTCATTTCAGACAGGTGGACCCAGCCAGCAATTCCCTGGAGCTTCACAGCCATAGGAGTGGTTAGGAGCAGCCGACAGGGACCTGTCCACTTGGGAGGAAGAAAAGCTGGCATAGTATCCTCTCATGTAAACAACCCTGAGGAAGGTATTTACAAAAGCAAGCCTTTTCTAAGGGAGAAAGGCACATCACAGGACTTCAGCCATCATTTTTTCCACATAAAAATCGTGTTTCAGGGCCGGTGGGGGATCCTTGGATGGAGGGAGCCCAGCAAAGTGAGTGAGTGCAGCCCTGGACTCTCTGGAGTAAGTGTGCAGGTGAGACAGGAGAGGAAAACAGTAACATCTTTAGATGATTCTCTCTAGTTGCTTGTCTGCGAGGGAGGGCTGGAGAGAGTCCTGTAGCCATAGACATGTCAGGGGTGAAAGAGGCTTCATTTTTGTCCGTTTACTTCACCTGTGGGAGCAGCTGTGAGGCTGCCGAGGGGAAGGAGGCAGGAGAGGAGACAGAAGGAGAGATGGGAAGACCCTGGGAGAGGTGACAGGGCAGAGACCCCCGCAAAAGGATCACGCCCCTGGCTCTGACTCCAGGAGGAGGCAGAGGCACGTGAGTAAATATTTAGAAAGAACACTGACACAAACAGCCCCAAGGTGCTGAGCCAAGGAAAACTGGGTGCGTCTGAATCATTTTTGTAAATGTGTTTGCTCCGCATTCACTCATTTCTGCCCATCGCCTCCTGCTGAGCCACACACACGCATTCAAAGAGGCAAAGGGTTAAGAAAACACATGGAAAGAAAACATACTGTTGACATAACTCTCGTTCGAGATCAGAACTAGACCGCCAGTTTTCAAGCCGTCGTTGCGTGGTTCTTGAACGACCATGAGGTTGGAAGTGATCAGAGCTATGACCAGAGGGGTGGCACGCGGCGCTGAAATATGAGGATGTGTTCAAGGTCACCTCAAGGAGGTCTGAGAGGGCAGAGCTTGGCAGCTTCGGGAATGGACACGGGGGGAAATGCAGACGAGAGGCAGCTGGGGCGACACGTGTGTGTGTAAGAGAGTGTTGTCCCCGTGCCCCTGCCCGCACACCCACATCTCGCTCACTCCTCTGGTGTCCCCCCGGGTCCGTCTCTCTCTGTGGACAACAGTCTTCCCTCTGAGACGCTGTCTTTCAGATTGTGAAATCTTCCCTGTGGCTTTGGATCACATTGCAGGTCTGGTGAGGACTCTTCGAATTTGACTCTGGTCCTCCCTAGCTTGCTCGTCGCTCTGGACCTCAGTTCTCACACTCACCGTTCCTGAGGCCAGCCTACGGCAGCAAGTGCTGGGTTTCACACAATCCATGCCCAGCACAGGCTGCTCTCTGACACATGTCCTCCTGTCCTGCTGTCCTCCTGTCCTGCATCAGTAGGGGCGTATGAGCATTGCATGTCACTGTTGCACATGGGAGGCAATAAAAAGGCAGGCAGCAAAAAGTGCCCCAATGTATGAGGGAAAATGGTGCAGCTATTCAAAGCAACAGGACCGTTGCGTGGCAGAGCTTGTTCAGAAGCAATGTCCGAAGACAGTGCTGAACTTGGTGGGGCAAAATGTCTACATAGAAATATGGAAGCAGCCATGGGGAGGTGGGAGCAGATTTTGAACTGAGAGGTGAGGGTTCGGGGATCCCAGGTACAGAGCAAACCGAGTTCCTGGGAGGTCACAGGAACACCACGGTGGGACTCTTCCTACCTTCCTCCTCCTGCCCTAATCTGAAGTCAGCACGGCCAGTGGAGCTCCAGATCAGCTCTGCTCCCTCTCTCCAGCTTCTCCCCGGAGCTGCAGCCTCACCTGAGTCCGTTTCTGCCTGCTGAACCCCGTCCATGTTGGAAATCCACCTCCATGCCTCCCGCCACGTCTGAGGCCCGCATTCCCTCCCACCCTGACATGTAATCACCCTGCGAGCCGACCAACCTCCATGCAGAGCCAAGTTCAAAAGCTGCTTCTTCTTGTGTGGTTCAGGACAGACCCCCTGGCTGTTAAGCCCCGCTCATGCTGCTAAGTTATCGGTGCTGTTGTCCCAGGCTCCTGGCTAAGTGATTTCACATGGATGGCCTTATTTGATTTTTCACAGCAACCATGCGAGTTAGAAATTACCAAGGTGAGCCTGCGTGGACTTGTCTGTGCATAGCCCTTCTTCATGCCTCATGTCTTAGCGTAATTATTCACGGCACCCAAAGGTCAGCGGCATGGGCATCCCGTTACTGCACTTACTTTGCTCAGTGTACACATGAGACAGAGACATCAAGCCCCTCATCCACTGTCACATGCCATTCAGGGCTGAGTCAGGACTTGGACCCGGGTGGCCCAGCCCACGTGCCAGCCAGCCAACCGCTGGGCACGGGTTCCTGCTCCATCGTCCCCTTCAGGTCTGACTGGAACCCTGGCCTGTGAAGATTCACTTCTGCTGCTAATGCAGTTCTGATACTTCCTGTCGCACCAGGCAGCTCATCCTCTTTCACCCACAGCCCCACCCCCAGTGGCTGCCACACCCCATGGTACCTGCTTGGAGACATGACCTGCAGAGGGAGCTCTGACCGCACATGGAGGGAGAGGGGAGAGGGCAGGGTGCTTGCTCGAATGCGTAGGACACTTAAATTTACTTTTCCAGGATGGAACAGTTTGGTACAAAAGACCTGGGCAAGAATTTTATTGAAGAGAAATCGTTAGGCCAATTAATGGTCTGGCCATTTATTCTGGACAGTGTACCGGTTGACTCAAACTACCCCGTTGTCGATTCCACTGAGGCAAAGAGTATCATTACGTGAATGACTAACATGCCCCAGAACAACCACGCCACACACAAGTTCACCTTACGTAGACAAACCTGGCTTTTGCAGAAACTAAATTTTGAAAATCAGTAGGGTCCTTTTCATGCTAAGGCAAGTGTATGGCCAAGAATGTGAGCCACGCATATTTAAAAACCTTTGAGCTAATGCAACACCTTTTTCTCAAAAAAATAAATACATAAAAGTAAAATAGTTAAAATGAAGCAATGCTCCCTCCCCATACCCTGAAATCAGTGAATGTACTGAGATTCACACAGTGAACCATGCTTTCACTAAAGCACTAACCTTCACTCCCGTTCCTACGTACAAGTAGCACGCCGGCACTCCCGCACAATCCCGCACCATCTCGCCCAGACGGTGTCTCCAGTGTGCGTGTGGGTCAGCCTGTCCGTGGGAATAGATAGAATCTGAGGCCTCGGCTGTGCCTCCACACCAGGTGTGCTGTCGCCTTGCAGCAGTGCTCCAGAGTAGCTGGGGGCATATCCCGTGTGCACTTTTACCTGTCTTATCTCATTTAATGCTCACACCAGTTCTCTGTGGCGGCCGTGAAAGCGGAGGACAGCTGAGTGACTTGCGGAAGACCACCCCGCTAGCTCAGAGACTGACCTCCCTCCCAAAGCCAGGCTGGGGTCTGGCAGGGTCTTCCTTAACCGACACATGTGCTGTCTCTGGTTACATTGCCTTCTCAAGCTTATATTTCCGTTAGCACCCACAAAAGTAATCGTAATATAAATTGATCGATGGTTCTTTTAAAAATAACTGTTGTATAGTAAATGAATTCAAAGTGATCTGAATTGTCTGAATGAGGGAAGATTCACAGATGTGTAGTGACAGACTGTGCTTTTGGAGCCAAAATAAGATCATAGGAAATTTCTTTTCTTCGTCCCTCTGTCAGCTGGGCATTAGTCCTTTATGGTGGTTGCATTAAGCTGCTTTGAATTCTCTTTGAGGAATATAATAGAATCATATCATAGCCCGATGACACAGGTATTTTTAAAGACCTGAAGGTACATACCGTTAAATTTGGGGAATTTCGAGTAAGACTTTTCGAAGCAGAAGCAACAGCAGTGCGGTGGCTGGGATCCCAGCCCCGCGCAGTCCAGCCAGTTTGGGAATCGGTTTTGCCCTCTGGTCGCTGGGCCGCCCGTGCCGGACTGCTTGTTGCTTCTTGCTCCTGAACAGAAGGTGCAGTCGACCCTGACCCGTGGGAAGAAGGCTTCCAGGCTGGGCTAATGTAAGGCGTTGCTCAGCGCAGGGCGGAGTTCCTGTGTCCTTGTCGGGTGGGGGTCAGCATGGGCGGAGGGGAAGGAGGGGCCTACTTTCTGCCATCAAAAGTCAGTTCGCTTCTGCCGTGAAATGCCAGTCTCCCTCCTGCTCGCCGTTCTGTTCTTGGATAGAAAACAGGCTGATGATGTCTTTCCTGAAGGGTAAACAGGAACATCCCGCGTTCTGTCTTGCATTCTTCTGTCCTAAGCTGCCGGGAGCCTGGACCTTTCTCCCACTGCGGGAGGCTGTCTGTTTTTCCAGGACCTCATGTGCCTGCTGCCCAGCAGTGAAAGGCACGCTCGACTCCTCCGGTGAGTGGTTGTGAGCTGCGGAGATTCCTGAGTTGAGTTCGTGAACCACGGACCTTCCCTATTCACTGGGCCCTTCCTCAGTCCGTTCCAGGCGTGGTTTAAGTGCTTCCCGTGTATCATCTCACTGACTCATCATAGGAGACTTATCATCTTCATTCCACTGGAATGGAAACAAAGCTCAAAGGTCACATGTCAAGGGTCACGAGTCCTGGTGATGACAGACTTCGGTCTGGAGCACAGAAAATGATCACAGAAAAAGGCAGACCGACTGAATCTTCTTGTGATCGTCCCATCAACCTGCTTGTGCTCCCCGGGACTTTGCTGGTGACGGGGAACAGAGTGTGCCACCCCAAAATATTGTATTTTAAACTGGTTACTTTTAAGGAAAGAAAATCTCAGGGAAAAACATTGACCTTCCCCTTAACTGCCTAAAAGAATTCAGATAAAAGACCTGCTCCAGGGAGTTGTCCTCGGAGGTAGCTAGAGTTGAATATGCACTAGAGTGTGACGGCCAGAGGGAGCCCAGGCAGGACCCCTTTGACCGAAGTCCTCTCCGGTCCCATTGTTACCGATGGCCCAGTAAACACTTACTTACCCAACATTTGCTCCTCCGCCTCCGTAGGAATTGTCTTCCTCCTCTCTGAAGCCCCAAACCTCACGCCCACTTCACCCTTAGTTTAAGATGGCAGGTCACCCCTAACTGCCACATTTGTCCTCAGACCCCATATTCTTCTAGAACCCCAGTATGTGCATACATAATAGATTAGGTATTATAGGGTTAGGGATATACAACCCCTAACTGCCATAATCTCTCTCCTGTCAGTGTGATTACTGGAGCAGCCAGAACTTGGAAGGGAGGAAGGAAGTTGCGGCTCCGCCCCAACACTGCACACTCAGAGCTCGCTGGGAGGATTATTCTGCCTCTAGCGCTGGGTCAGGGAGAAGCAGGCAGGGTTCTGCCTTAGCAATGACTTGGTCTCCAAGAAAAAGAAGTGGATTTGGTTGGGCCTCCTTCCACCACCTCATTTCCATCTCCTTCCTCTTCCCCCTAACTCTCCAGAGTGTTTCTACCTTTTTCAGAACTGCTTGTGATGTTCATCATAGCCTTTAAAAAGTATTGATCGGGGGAACCTAGTATATATGACTTTTTCTAGGTCATCCCTCCCCCCCAAAGTCCAGACATTGGTTATCGGTCTCCTCTGAATCTTGTGGTTAGATGTAGCTATTGGATCGGAGACCTAGAAGGAATGTGGGGTCATCCGTTCTAACTCTCTGATTTTATGGAGAAGCAAATGTTACCGAACAGAAATGGGGTTCTACTGCTCTCTGCCCATAGGCAAAATCTGGAGGCAGAGGTTTGGTGAAGAAGGAAAGAGCTAAACAATTCAAAAGCTAAACAGTTATGGAAGAATGGCTGGCTTCTGCCTCAGAGCCCGTTTCCTCTAAAACACCCAAAGGAAACCCCCCACCACCCTTTGTCAGGTTAGATCAAGGCTGTGTCTGGAGTTCATTCTCCATTTAAAATACTGCCCCGTGGGAAATGCAGGGGGGCTGCCGCACCATCCTTGGGGCGCTTAGCTTGCCCCCAACCACGGACCGGCTCCAGGCATCTTTCTGGAGCCTGCGTGCTCATGGCCCTCGCAGCCACAGCTCTGCGGCCACTTTCTGCATCTGAAGCCAGGCTGCTGTCAGACCACGTGGTTTCCGGGGCCTGCTGGTCCAGGAACACTCTGGCCCCTGACAGAGCAAGCATGGAGAAGGTGAAGGGCTGAGTCTCTGCCCTCCCTCCGTTTAAAAATGCTGGCCCAGAATCCCATGCACTTCAGAGCATCCACCTTCCCAACCAGTCCATCCTTTTCCCTGGCTAGACTGGGCCGTCTGCACTTCGCCCTGCGGCCATGTTCCAGAAATGGTTGAGAGAGGTTTTCCTCCCGCAGTCCTCCTCGCCATCCTAGTGCAATCCCCATGCAAGGTCTCCCTCTGTTCTTCTGCATTGTGGTACGTTGGTTGCCAGAGCAACGCGATGCTGCTGGCTTGTTTACCCTTTACCTGGGGGTAGGGAGCATCTACCACGTGCGTCACTGCAGCTTCAGTCCCGCAGTGTTTCCTGCAACCTCGCCAGTATCACAAACCTAGATCCTGAGAGAGGCCGTAAGACCTGTCTGGAGTTATAATTAGTGTCAGAGGCTCCACCCACTGCTTTCCCCACCACATCCTGCTGGAATACAAGTTGCACAAGTCCTTTCGAAGAACTGCTATAGCTTTGTTTGTCAGTAGCAGAAACTGGAGATAACACTATCTATAAGAACCCACATCCTACAGGTTAGGGTGTGAAGAGAAACTGAACATCATCAAGTTCATCTTTTGTGTATAGCCCCACCCCTCCTGCTCCTGCTGGCTCTAAACCTTGCTTTGTTCTCCTGGTCTTTCCAAAACCTGAGCCTGGACTTCGCACCCACCCGAAGATGCTCTGTTGGGCTCCTCCCGAGTCCTGTCAAAGAGTGGAAGCTGGACGTGTGCTCATGTTGACACCATCTTTTTCATCTTTCAATCCGGTTGGGAGAGCACATTTTTAAATTACTTAAAAGACTGCTGTTTTCATGTTTGGAAACCAATTCATAATCATTGTAAACTAGATTTAACTTGGAATGTGTAACATGTGGGTGGCTAATTCCTGCCACAATTCAGAGGAGAAAAAAATGTGAACATAGAAAATAAAAGAGAACAAGTTCTGAATGTACAGTTAAGAGCTTATTTATCCAGCCTCCACTGAGAGTATTTTTTTTACAGAGCTGACTTTTGAAGATCCCATAATGTATCCCATGTAATCATACACTTTTAAAAAATGAAAGCAGTCGTTGATGGATATTTGTTTAGAACATTTCAGAGGCTTCTCTTTCTTCGGGAACTGTGGCCACTGGACATACTCAGTCCTTTCCTGAGGCGTCAGTGTCATTGCTGTGACCTCTCATTACTGGACTGGGCCAGCACGCTGTGCAGTCTCTGTCCTTCAGTGTTTGTGGCCCCGCCATGAATGAGCCCCAGATACTCTGGATGTTGACTCCTTCTGTCTGTTTCTTCCTGTCAGAGTCCATCATCTCTCCCCTCCTTTCGGGGCAGGTGCGTGCGGTGGAATGGGAGTGGGGAAGCAAGTTCCTTTAAGTTAGTGTGACCGACCATGTGCTCTGGACTCACTGGGGGGCCAAGAGGACCTTACAACACTTCCTGCCTCACCTCACTCTTGACCTTGCCCTTTCATTCTAGTGCCAAGGCTCCTTCTTTTGTTCATTACTGTTTGCACGAGACTGCATTAGCTATGAACCTTGTCTTGCAGGACTATTTATCCCTTTTGACAATTACTTAGAATAACAATGATAATAAATAGAATAGTTGCATTAATAATAATGGTAAAAGAATGGTGAAATCTATCATTTAGGACAATGTTTCATACATAATGTAACCACGCAGAAACCTTCTTTTCTTTAATTTGGCCTTTTATTTTGAGTTGTTTTCCTTTGACTCACACCAGCCTCACCCGGCACCCTGACTCACCACCTCCCTCCCCTTTGCTGAATCATTAAACCCCCAGGACAATGAGGTTCTGGTCAGCATCCAGCAGTCTTAGAACCAAGGTCCTGAGTCTATTGGTTATTGAGAAAGAGTTTTCAACCAAACTACACATAGTATCTCAGCCTCAGTTATGTTTTAGCTCTGTACCCAGGAAAGCGAAATGATCCCCAAGAACAAATCTTTGTGAAATTTGACAGAACAACTCCGTAGCTTGTATCAGGACCAAATGCAATGACCAATAGCACCCACCACTCAGTAGAGACGGTGACCCTGAGTCTTTGAGGCTCATGATCAATGATGTTCCCCTATGTAATCCGTCCCCTGAAAGTCACCAGGAAGTCAGGCCTCTAAGCATGAGCTACCTGTGACTCTGGGCGTTGTATCATGTCCTTCCTAAATCCTTATTTTCTTGGCTGCAAACTCCTGTTTATGTCTTGCTGGGCTTTGATGCATGAGGGCATATGGACCCCTTAAGTCCAGTAACAGTAGTGTCTTCTGTTAAAGTAACTGCAAAAAAGGTTATCTTATGTCCATCGTATGGTTGAGGACAGTAAGACTCAGAGAATTCAAACTTAGGTCTCTTTAACTCCAAAGATCCTGTTCATTGCTCTGAATCACTTCTTCAGAACTAGACTAGAATAATGTAGCCTTATTTCTGCCCCAGATGCACAGCCCCAAGCCCCAGCTAGTGGCTGAGTCTTGGTGGGCTGGTGGCTTAATGCCTGGGCACACCACAATCTTTTGAAGGAGTTTGACAACTGTCAGCACTTCTATATTTGGCAGGAACATTATTCTAATCACCTGCTCCCTAGTCCTGCTGGAGCAGGGCAGGTGAAAACACACCGCTTCTGGTCAAAGGCCGTTGCAGGCTCAGGTGAGCAAGTTCTTTAGACTTCTGCATACGGTGGCTGAACAGTGAATGGTGAAGGTACAAGCATCTCTCCTCCGAGCAGGTCCTATAAGCTTCATTGACTATTGAATCAGCTTTTGTCTCCTTCTGGCTCTGCAGAAGTTGTTTCTGTTGCCTTCCAGGACTTGGCTGTTCTGAGAATACTGAGGTTGCAAATGAGCGACCTCCAGTTAAATGAGGTATTGTTATATCATTTCAAATGTGTTTGCTCCTGGCAATGGACTGGGGAGCAGCTATGGATCTCGTCTCACATGACCATGGGGGTTGAACTTGAAGGGGGTTGATCGTGGAGGCACGCCCAACATCCGCATTCCTTCATCACCCAGGGCACACTGTGTATTCCCAAACAGAAAAAAAAGTTGGGAGATAACGCACCAAAATAAACCACAAAAGCAATTGTGGAGGGAGTGTGGAAACGCAAACCATGTCTCAAAGTCCTGTGATCTGCTCTTTTCTGTAATAACTGGCAAACATGTAGAGGGTATGTGCCCTGTGCCTGGCACTGTGCCAAGCCCTGACGTGAATATCAGGCCTTCATGAGCGCTCATCCATTTAGCAGGTAAGGGAACCAATGGAGGCTTTAAACATTTGCGTAATAGTAAATGTCTCAACGGGGGTTTAATCTTGGCAATCTGCTTCCTGAGCCTTCGCCCAACTGCTGCAATTAGGAATAAGACAGATCCATTCCGACCTGAGAACAGTGCAGTCACACGTAGAAGCTGCAATACTAATGGAATGAATAAGTTATCCACGCGCCCTGCAGGAAGCTGCCTTCGAGAGAAACGAAGGGGAGTTTTCTGATGCATCTAAATGTACCAACAAAACAGTAACCTGCTTCTGAACCGGGCCAGTGCGAAAGGCAGGAAAATGAAGAAAAAGGAGAGCTTGGCAACAGCCCTGGGATTTTCCCGCGAAAGAACAGTGTGCTGGTTTCCAGAGTGATTAATTGTGCGACTCAGTAACTGCCAGCAAGTGGGAAGGATACCTGCAAGCAGGAGGCTACTGTCAGTGGAAATGAAGAGAAAGACGGAAAGGAGAGAACTCGTCTCATCAGATGTGGAACAAAGCGGCCGTGGCTTACGATCAAAATAGACCAAGTCCCAAGGTCTGGAGTGGAAGTTGCACCGGGAGAGGCAGAGGTGCAAGTTGACCAAGGGCAACGGGGCCTCAGGGAGAAAGATTTCACTGGGTTCTCTTGCCCCCGTTTTAGCCAAGAAAGCACTGATTAACTCCCTCCTGGCCATTTAATTGGGTTCATACCTGAGGGGATTTACCCATCTCAAAATAGACAAGGAAAAAGATTCTCACGAATCCCTGCTCAGCAAAATGGCCAAATCCATGACCTGGTTTTACTCAACTTGGGGCTAAATCCTGACTTGTCCTTAGGGGCTGGTGTGGGGGTTTCTCTTCCCTTGAGGTCACTTTCTCTTGGGAATAATTGCTGAGTCCCTGCAAAGTTTACAAAGAAGATCAGCAGGATTTAGACTTTGATGATGACGTGGATAATGAGGAGGAGGAAGGGGAGAGGGAGGAGGAAGAAGAGAAAGAGGAAAAGGAAGAGGAGAAGAAGGAGGAGTTGATTTTTATTCCTTATTGATTGATTGCTTCACTCCACCAATCACTGAGGTCCCGTGTAAAGGTCGTCCTGCAGCTGAGATAACTGGATGGAACTCCCTTCCCTCTGCCTGGTCTCCAGGCTCTTCCCATCGCACGGCTGCACAGAATACCCTGGTGGTGCAGGCAGGAGCAACAGAGACGCGAGGCAGCTGTGCTCCCCCAGCTTGCTAATCCTGCCCGGGTTCTCACGTTCACCCAGCAAGGCAGGTGGCTGAGACGTGGCCAGGCTGTAAGTCTGTGGATTCGACATCAAGTGTCAGCAGGCTGTCCTCTGTGAGCCTGGACAACCATGTCCAGGCTGAAAGAGTGTCCTTGGACAATGGCCTCATTCTTGTTGGACCAGAAGTAACCTCTTTTCTGGGGACATTTCAGTGTTAACCAGTATCCCCTGTCATGTAAGAGCAGGTGTTGCATCCGAGAGTGACAGAGGGGGCCAGTCATGCTTCCACCTACCACATCTATGCTTTACAGGCAATTTGGACAGGTGAACACTTCACACAGTAAATACAGTGCATTTTTTTTTTAAAAATTCTCTTATCATCAAATTCATTACATTTTAAAATGTTTCACATACCCATCAAAATGCAATTTATATCATAAGCTGAAACAGCCTGCTAAGAGTGCTAGCTGCCTTCCGGAGCCGTCATCCAAGGAGACGTCACAGACTTGCCTGTGAGAGACACACCAGCTCTCAAGGGGGATTTTCCAGGACTGCTTCACTACAGCCACGCCTGTGCCAAAAAACTTGTTGGTGTAAATCCACTTTTGGAATATACAAGGCTTAGTTGGCACAGACTTGACATTCAGAATTGGTAATAAGCTCAGGCTCTGGCTGAATTCAAACCCTGGCTCTGCCACTTACTCGCTGTGGGTCTTTGAGGAAGTTACTTCACTTCTCTGTGCCTCAGCTTCCTCATCTGTAAAATGGGGATGATCAGAGAACGACCTCGAAGAGCGCCATGTACATGAATCGATACGTAGACCCATGCACCTGGCACACAATGAGTGCTAGGGAAGGGCTTGTTTTATTATTAGTATCATCATTACTATTGTTCATTGAGCACCAACCACACTGTGGGCACTGGACATCTAGTGAACCAAGTCAAGACAATCTGAGCTCTATAGAAAGAGGAAGACATCGCTTAAAAATGAAATTCACCAGAAGGTAATTTCAGCTTGTGTCTTAGAAAGGAAACCCACAGGATGCAGCGATAAGGACTGAGGTTCGGGGCTGAGAGGCGAGGCCCCTCAAGGGAGGCTCCTCTTGGGCGGTGTCGAGTTGAAACTGAGAGTGGAGACTGGGAGGGAGGAGACCGAGCCCCTGTTATTACCGTTAGTAGAGGCAGCACCACATGTATCTGCTTGATGGTTTTATAACCCAGATTCCACACTGGCCTCTTATTTTCCTCCCACCAATATCTTGACGGGTATCGAGGATGATCCCCATTTTACAGCAGATACTATCAAGGCTCAGAGAGGTTAAGCAACTGGCTCACGATCACGCAGCTTCCCTTTGGCAGAGCCAGGACAGCAGCGTGTGTCCGTCTGAGTCCAGAGCTCACCGTGAGCCTTTCCGCTGCCCTCCACTGACTGCCTGCCTGCCCACAGGCTGCCCCCCGGGATGAGGATCTACTTCGATCTGGGCCGCATTGCTCAGTGCATACGCTGTCAGTTTCTCTATACATTAATTTAACGCCAGAGAGGGATCTTCTTAGTTTGGGTGGCCAAAGTGTTCTGTGTCTGAGCCCCCCATCTTTCACTGGACCAGACTGATAATGGACTGTCGATTTCTAGGTTGCCAAGGGCCCCCCGATGCAGTCTGTACTTCAGAGGGTGAGCCAGGCAGGCAGGCTGGAGACATGCCCCGCCTCCCCCTGCCAACGTCGAAATAATATGGGCGTTTCTCTGAGGTGCCAGCACCTAGGCTAGGATGCTGGAAGCCTTTGCTCTTCTTCACAGAGTGGCTGTCAGGTGTTCTGGTGTTCTGTGAGCGCCGGGCATGCATGGGAGGGCAGACGAATTACTTTGTCGTATCCAGCGCCCACCTTCTCCAAGCTGGGAGCTCGTTCAGGGCTCCGTTGGAGAGCGGGGAGCCCTCCTGCGCTGTGTGCACGCTGCTGATCCTTCCTGTTGGGTTATGGGTCAGTGTGGTCATGCTCACTTTTTGTTTTTCAATAAAACTCCCTGTAAAGTCTCATCCGCTGGAAAAGCCTTCCCCACACCATTGCAATCAATACAATCCCTCTTATACTGCTTTGCTGTCATTTCACTTGGACTTTGCAAAGGGAGGAATGAAACACATGTTCTCCATCTACCCCCCTGAACTAGAAGTCAAGGTATCTGGACTCCCAACGTGGCAGAAACCACATTCTTCTGGATCGGGACCTGTGGGTGCCGTGCGGAGCCAGTTCCTAGAGGCTCCTGAACCTTCGTGTTTTGGAAGCAGGGAGAAAAGCGGGGTTAATTGAATCTGAGGGCATTTAGAACCTTTCTCCAGGGAGGTGACAATTTCACTCGAGACTTGGTTGTTGAGGTATGGTTTTCCCAGGCAAGGTCTTTGACATTCAAAGTCTCAACCATACATTTCTCTTCACAGATAAGTTCTAATCGTGGTCTTATTAAGCTCTCACCATAGTAACCAGCAGCTCCAGGGTGTTGAGCAGTGAGACAACGCTAGAGAGCGTCCCGGATACCCAAGAAGCAGGGGAGGCTGGCCTGGTTCCATTTCATTTCTCAACTAAAGTATCTTCACCTGAGCTCAAGTGCATTTCAGCAAGTTGATGTGGTTATCAGCAGTAGCTTGCAGTGCGCTTGCCCTGTGAAGACGGCAGAAAACCTCCCTCCCTCCTTCCCTCCACGCAGGTCTGTCGTGATGAGAGACTCAGAGGCCTGGGCGTGGGTCCTTTGGGTGAGGGAGAAGTGTGGGCTCTGCCTCCATCGTGGCCCAACTCAACACAGTCTGCATCTCAGGGTATGTTTAGACATATAGCTCTTACGTAACTTAGCAAAGCTGGAAAAGTCCAGCACTTTCAATAGACATTATTTGTTTAAATTAAAGATAGATTTCCCTTGTCCATTGTAGAAAGATCTTTGGGTGCATGACTCCAAAGATCTTTGGGTGCAGGAGTGTCAACACCTAAAATGAAAAAATTCTTAGTCCAAAAAAAATATTGAAAACAGCTCTAAAAACTACACATAATTGCCGGGATTTATGGAAAAGAGAGGAGAAGTAGGGGAGCAGTCATTTGAGACAGAAGTGAAGGGTATTGGGGTGATTTTTTTAACTGTTTTACTAGTCTTCTTTTTTTGTTTTTTTTTTCTATGTCCCCCATTCACTCTTCAAAACTCTTTACTTTTTTTCTATATTTAACTTTCTCCCAGGTATCCCTTAACTTATCAATGCTATCTCTCTTCACTCTTCCTTCCATTCCTATCCACACAAACGCTGCTTCATGTCTACGCAACGTGGCCATCTCTGCTTTGAAGCAAGAAAGCTTTCTCACTGAGCATAAACTTAAGATTTCATAAGTGCTGAATGAATGACCAAATATAACATCATGCATATGTGTGCAAATGTGTATATGCACACACAAAAATATACAACATAGATAAATTTATATATGTGGATACATGTGCACAAACATACATACATATGTATATATACATACATATGTATTTTACTTAATAACTCAGAATGAATTCTAGTTCCTACCACTTTCTTGGAAAATTTAGTCTTACAAATGATAGCGACATTATTTCCTCATCTATCACAGTAAATTTAAAATCTCCCTTGGAGCATTTTATATTTACTAAATACCTTAGTGAATTGTGAGAAAAGATGACACAGTTAGGGGAAGGAGGCAAATGAGAGCCAAATTCTCCAAAAGTTATGAATTAGGAAGGATACGCACATTTGATGCTTCAAGGCCAAATCGATACTCATAGTATTAATACTGCAGACAAAAATAGCAGACACGTGTGAAGAGTTTATTCCTCTTTTTAAAATATTTTTTCTGTGTCCACTTATATGCTAAATATGAAGGGGTTGGAGGAAGGACCTCCTGCCTGGGTTGATTGCTACCTCCACACCCACCCGGCCCAACGTACTAAGGCACGCTTACAGCTCAGAACCCACTCCCTTTCTTGCAGTTTTGCTGCATATTTGAAATTTTTCATAGGAAAATATTGGACTCTATGTCCAACTGTTAGCCCCTGTTTTTCACCCTTTTGGTCCTCTTGTTCTCGAGGTAACCGTGGTGTGTCCTGGGTTCCCAAGAAAGGAACTCTTGGAGGTCCCTTTCCTTGATGACAGAAGGTGAAAGAGAAGGAGAGAGAACACTGGGAGGCCCCCAGCAGTCCGTCAGTAATGGGGATGAGTTCCTCAGAGGCAAAGAGGGCATCAGTGGTAATACAACTCCAATAGCTAGAAAGCATCTCCTTCGTTTCCCCAAAGGCTTTGGCACCTGCCAAAACATCTGACTGCAAAAGCCACCCTCGAGGTTAGCCAGACCTCGGGAGGGGAGGCTGGAAAGGAGTCTAGGAAGCGAAGTGCATCTTCTCTGCCAAGCCGGGCGGCGTGATGGAGGGCCCCGGCTTCCCGCCCCGTCCTGCTGCCGGCCAGAGCTGGTGGGCTGCTTAAGCATTCAGCTGGTGCCCTTCTGCTTTTGAGTTACTCAGTCACAGCAGAGGAGCAGGGCCTAAGGAGATAGTTGGAGAAGGCTCTCTCAGGGGGATGGGAGTGGGTGGGGGAGGGTAGGCACTGACATGCAGGCGGTCTGAAGGGGCAGTCATACTTAAAAAGACATCTCTATAATCACGGAAGCCCGCTCTGTGCTGGGTCCCTGGTGGACACCATTTATATAGATAGTCAATACACACAGGCCAGACAGGCTAAATTGTAGCCTCTGTTCAGCTAAATGCCCTAGTTGTTCAGAGTAAAAAAAAATGGTTTAGATTAGCACCCGGGCTCTCTGACAAAGGTCCGCAGGGAGTGAGGGGACTTGCCAGCACCATTAGCATTTTTTTCTTCTTTTTCCAGCAACACTAAAATATGTTTGCTCAAAACAGAGGGAGATGAGAAACTATTGGCAGCCAGTACCTCTTGAAAGAAACAAAAATGTTTTACTTCTCTGGCAAACACTAATTAAAACGGTGCTGTATTGTGACAGATTACTGAGCAATTAATGCCTAATTGGGCAGTATGCTAGATGCTTCTGTGAAACCAAGTTTACTGGGGCGGGAGTGCCGGAGCCTTACAGCCAAACAAGCCTTCTCCGAACTTCCTGCAGCGCCCCCTCCTCCCCCCACACCACTGAGGAGCCCAGAAACCAAAGAAAATATTTTCACTCTGACTCTCAGAGTTACCCTGGGAGCATTGGCTTGACAGAAAGATCCCGACATTGCAAATCCTACTGGGGATTGCATCCTTCCCTCATTTATAAGCAAAATCCATTTTCCGCGAGATATTTTTAGTGCAAGCATCCCCTGCCGCCCTCTTCTGTTACAGTAGACCATTAGACCTTGAAGCCAGGCCAGGCAGGCAGGCCACGTGACTTCTAAGCATCTCTCTGGCTGCCTCCTAAGTGACTGGTCTTGCAGGAGTCAGGGAATACTAGACTCTTAACCACCAAAGCCCTTCCTGAAGACTTACATTCCTATTGATAGGATGTGAAAATGCCTGACAGCCGTGTTTTCTGAGAGGTCAGCTTGAGTGGCTCTGTCAGCTGAGTGACCTCCGTAATGGACGTGTTTTAGCCCTGCAAGCTGCCTGCCTATGTAAATATAAAAATGTATTAGGCTGCATAACCGCACGTGTGGGAACAGAACAACCACACCATTGAAAGGAAATCACAGGCTCGCACGGGTTTGGTTAATGTGTGCATACTTTTGATAATCCGTTTTGATTCAGTGGGTGCCACATTTCAGACGCGTCGATTCTGTTTCTGGAACTTCAGGGCTATGGAAAGTAAAACCTCAATCACTTAGTGAGGTGTCCAGCAAAATTTCCTTCCGGAAGTGTTTACATTTTAAAAAATAATAATCATTTTCCACTCTTTACATGACATTCATTTGCCTTTGAAAAAGATTGTCAGTGTGAAGTCAGATTTGGAAAAAAATGTCAGTGTAAGTCAGATTTGCAGTTGTTTAGTTTGAAAAAATGATTTATTTGAATGTCTATGGGAAAGATATATTTATTCGGAGCTCTGAGAGGAGAATGGAACAGGATTGTTGTAGTGAACAGGAAACAGGCTCTCAAAATGAACTGAGAAATACTCTCCGGTCGAAATGCCCTAATATTCCTGAGTGTGTTCAGTTTCAGTGGATCCAATCTTTCCCATCTCTGCATCCAAGCTATTTGGCGCTGATCAGATGATCAGAGCTCAAGGAAGTGATTGGAGCCTGAGCTGGCTGCAGCTGCAATGTAGGCTGTGTTCAGGGACAAGGAGCCACTGTTTTGCAAACATAGCATCAACATAGAAGTTATTTTGTAGGCTCCAGGATGCAGCCATGGGCTGCACTGCCAGCATTGTTCTGCTGCAAGCTTTTCGTTCTGTGGTCCAGAGGAGCTGTCCACACATTTGTAGCCGACGCCAGGAGGAGGAACCATCCCACGAAATTTTGCCTCTGGAAAGTGACGATGAAATGAACAGACCCAGAACACTCGTTATAATGGTATGGTATCTGTGGCAGAGCGGCCTCACTTGATTGAACTGTTCTTTACAGGAGGAGGTTACGATTTAGGGTTTTGATGAGCTCGGCTTCAGATCAAGGAATGTGTGACCTAGAGTTTACTACTGTGCTTGATTGTTCGGGGGAGACCTTTTAAAACTCTTTCTATTATTCAAAGAGATGATTTTCTTTCTCTTAGATCTGTCAACGAAATGTGCAGTTTATTGGTCTGTTGCAAATTCTTTCCTGACTGACATGATGTATGCTATTACTAACTTTTCTGCAGGAAAAAGTGAACATTTTGCAGTTGGTTAAATTAAGTTGATTTTATTTTATAATCCTAGTTTGAAAGAAGAGCCCCAAGCAGATATTTTTGTATCACAGGTAACCCATCAAGTTGGATAGATGTTGGTGGCTACAGCTCTAACTTTAAGGTAGCTGGAGCTTTTATTTCTGACTCTGCAACAGAAATGTTTCTCCAAAAGGCTTAAGGTAGGCACCTAATCAGAATAAAGTTTTTGAGAATTCTGTGGAATGCATGATGCTCTAATTAGAAAGCTGTTTCTCACCCCTTGTCTAATTACACTTTTATTTATGCTTTAATTATGACAGACAGTGTTACTCCCACTTCATGCATCTGTGTGATCAGCAAGAATAAAGGAGATGATAAAGCTTTTCCTTCCTTTAGGTTCAGGGAGATATCTGCTTAGTCACTGAAATTCCACGTTAGGATGGAGAGGGTGTGCTAAAGTTTCCAAAACTGGGGAGGCACTGAAGTCTGGGTGGTTTCAGTACAATCGACTTTTATTTTCTCTTAGATTTCAGTGTTCAGATATCAAGGATGTAGTAAATAATGAATGAAGAGTACCTGTTACACTAAAAGTTTTTAAGTGAAAGTCATTTGGCTCGGGCTGTGTCTCTGAATGACAGAATACTAAGCTATGATATTTTATGCTTACTTCTTTAACAGATCAATATTTGGTTTTTGAAAAGTGATACTCTGCTTGAGCTATTTGACTATGATTATCTCTGAGAGGAAACACTAGGTAGGAATAATTTCTTACTCATTACCCTAACAAGTTTTCACACTTAAATGTGAAAAGATCTGAAACCTCTGTTTTCAAGTTGGACTGTTGTTAGCATCGACACATTCTATATCTCTGTGTAGGAATCATACTGTCTCAATCATTACAAGTCATTTTTTCCTAATTTTACTAATCAGACTATAAAATCTTGCAGCTAGAAATTTGCAGAGAGAAGTATCTCAGAGTAACTGAGAAATAAAAAATAATTAATTCACTTAATAGCAGTACCTTGTCTTTTCAAAGATTTTTTTATGTTTTTACAGTACCTTTATGGTACATGAAATGATGATGAATTTGCTGATGACGATAACAGGGTTTTACAAAGACTGAATATCTTGTTTGCATCACACGGGGTCTAAATGACAGAGCCTGAAGCCGTACTTAAATCCAGGATCCCCAAAGCCAGTATACTTGCAACTCCTTTCACACCTCTTAGGAAATAATGATGAAACTGAATTCTCATGAGCAGTCTTATGGGAGTCTTGGACTACTCAGAGTCACATGCTCATGCAAAGTTACTGTGTATTTTGAAAGTTTCCTCTGGGCCTCTCCAAAATTCACCCATTCAACAACCATTTATTGTTGACCTACTGTGAGTCAACCACTGTTGCAGGTACTTGGAAACCATTCATGAAAAAACCTGTCCAAGGCCGTGCCCTAAGTTGCAAAGTTTTATGGAGGTAGTATATTCTGCAAATCCTGTTGCTATGGAAATGCTATCGTAGGGCTGTGATGCTTAGTGCATGAATTTAAGGCGGTGAAACAATTTCATAATTTCCAAGTTGGTGGTTTGAGAACTTGAGTTCACTTAGGAGTTCTTATTTATACAAATGCTTGGACACTTGGCCCCCAAAGACTGTTTCAGGGTCTGGCATGGAGCCCAGGAACCTGCATTTTTAGCAAGCACCTCTGGGTGATACTGACAGTCTGAGAAGCGTGGCTTTGGAAACTGATCTTCCAAACTCTCCCCTCTTCTCTCCCTTTAACCTGATAAGCTAATGCTCTCGCTCTGACTCTAAGCTTCTCAACACACTAATTTTTCTCTCACTTTCTCATCACCTATTATTAGTCACAACTTACCAACTTGCCTGTGAGTGTGTGCATGCATGTGTAAGGTCACAGTCACCAGAGTCAGAGACTCTAGGTTGGAATCCTGACTCCATTGCTTATTAGCTGTGTGACCTTCCACATGGTATTTGGCATCTGTGCCTCTTTTCCTCATCTGTGAGGTGGACATAACGGTTCCATCAGCCCAGAACAGAGCTATTATGGGTGTTTAATGGAGTAAAGTATGTGTTAAGTGCTTAGAATAGTGTCTAGACATATTAGTAAGATGTTCAATAAGGAAGATTAGGAATGTCCTGACTGAAAAGTGACATTTGTGGAAAGACCTGAAGGGGGCGAGGGAGGGACCGTGCCCTGCTGGGTGGGGAACTGTCTCAGGCTGAGGGACCAGCCGGGGTGGAAGTCCCTACGATGGGCAGAAGCCCGGGGTGAGTGGCGAACAATGGGGAGGCCACGGTGACTGAGAGCCAGGGAGAAGGTGGTGGAAGGTGAGCTCTCTGTGGTTATGAGGGAAGATCATACCAGGCTCTGCAAACCATCAGAAAGACTTGGTTTTTTCAAGAGTGAGAAGAGAAGCCATTGGAGGAATAGTCACAGAAGTTGATGGCATGGGCTCTGGAGCCAGACTGTCAGGGTTCAAGTCCCATCTCTGCCACTCACGAAGTGTGAGGTCTTCACAAATGACCTGACCTCCCTGTGCCTTCTTTTCTTCATTGAAGAAACAGGTCAATGGTGCCTACCGTATAAAGTTATTTTGAGAATTCAGGACGTTAACATGCAAAGAGCTTAGACCAGTGCCTGGTGGATAGTCAGTGCTCAACTGACTCCAAGTGCATTGATTTAGAGGTTCTTGAGAAGGGTGGAGGGGTTGGTAACAGGATGTACGGCTGCAGAGGCTCAAGGGTTGAAGCAGGGAGACCATTAGCCAGGAAACCATTTCAGGGATTCCAGCAAAAGACCTGGATGGTGGTTGTTGAGGTTGGGGGAAGTGATGACATCTGGACATATTCCAACAGTGGGGCCAGCAGGAAGGTTGGCTTACAAATTGAACACCTGAGTGAAAGAAAGAGAGGCATCAGGGATGACGGTATGGGCTTTTTTGTTTGTTTTACTTGTTTGTTCCGTTTTTGGCAAGAAAAACCAGAAGACTGAGTTGTTATTCAGATAGGAAAGACCAGAGGAGAAAATGGAGTGAGAAAATCGGCGTTCCTATGTCATGTGTGAAGTGCCCGTTAGGTCCATACATGCAGATGTCAGATAGGAAATCAGACATGCAAGTCCAAGTTCTAAGGATCAAGATACAATGCCTGCCACAATGCAAATTCACTTAACTTATTGATGAATGAATAGAGGCTCTTCCTTTTCTAGTTTCTATAACACTTACAGTATATAGATGCCTTTGCAGTTAATCATACTTTGAGCTATTTTGTATTTTTGGAACATGCATTGTTTACATATGTGTCTTATAAAGACCAGAGGGGATTCAACTATGGGAACTACTTCAAAGGAAATGAAATTATCTCTCTTCTTACTCTATAATAAATATTCTAATTTAACGAAACTTTATAACTATAGGGAAATTAACGTGTTTCGCCCAATTCCATCTTTTTGAATGGTTGCGTGACAAAAACACAACTTCTAAGAATTCGAATCTTGAGTTCAAGTTCTTATTTCATTTTAGTGAGGTTGGATCGTGAATATACTAACATAAGGTTCCCTTGGGGGGGGGAGCTTGTGTAATGTAGTGTGATTTTTACATGGCTTGCCATAGATGGGTGTGATGTGGGACTAATAGCACAAGGAATCTTTGGCAGTCATTTTTCATTATCTTATTGCTGTTCTGTTAGAGCTATTCCAATTTCCCCATTACTCCCCTCTACCCCATCCCCCCAGTCCCTCCATCAGTCCCCAAACTGTCACCCATGTCCATGGGTCATTTATACCTGTTCCTTGACTAGACCCTTCCCCTCCTTTTTCCCATACCCCACTTCCACTCCCTCTGGTCCCTGTCAGTTTGTTCTTTATTTCCATGTCTCTGGGGTCTTTTTTTTTGCTTGTTTGTTTGTCTTGTTCATTAAGTTCCTCTTATAGGTGAGGTCATATGGTATTTCTCTTTCAACCACCTGGCTTACTATACTTAGCATAATGCTTTCTAGTTCCATCCATGTTGTCATGAAAGGTAGGAGTTCCTTCTTTCTTTCTGCTGCATAGTATTCCATTGTGTAAGTGTACCAGTTTTTTGATCCCCTCATTTACTGATGGGTACTTAGGCTGTTTCCAGCACTTGGCTATTATAAATAACTCTACTATGAACATAGGGGTGCTTAAATTCTTTTGAATTGGTGTTTCAGGATTCTTAGGGAAATAAAAGAAAGAATAAACAAATAGGACTGCATCAAATTAAAAAGCTTCTGCACAGCTAAAGAAAACATAATTATGGAAAGGGAACCAACCATATGGGAAAACATACTTGCCAATGATACCCTGGACAAAGGTTTGATCTCCAAAATATATAAAGAACTGATATGACTCAACCCTAGGAAGACAAACAATCCAATTAAAGAAACAGACAAAGGGTCTGAACAGACACTTTTCCAAGGAGGACATACAGAAGGCCCATAGGCCTATGAAAGGATGCTGAACATCACTAGCCATCAGAGAGATGCAAATTAAAACCACAGTGAGATACCACCTCACAATGGTCAGAACGGCCATCATAAACAAATCCACAAACAAGTGCTGGGTAGGATGTGGAGAAAAGGGAACCCTGGTGCACTGTTGGTGGGAATGCAGGCTAGCAGTCATTTTTCCTTGTGAACTAATTTTGAACTGAATCTCAAAGCCACCAAAAATGGTGAAATTAATTGATCCTTTTTCTTGGGTATAAGAATTAATCGAAGGTGATCAGAGGCTGAGTAATTAGCATCACAAATCTTTGGCACAAGGTTTACTAAATTTAATAAAAATTTTTAAAGATTTTATATATTTATTTTTAGAGAGGGAAGGGAGGGAGACAGATAGAGAGAGACATCAATGTGTGGTTGCTGGGGGTCATGGCCTGCAACCCAGGCATGTACCCTGACTGGGAATCGAACCTGCGACACTTTGGTTTGCAGCCCGCGCTCAATCCACTGAGCTACACCAACCAGGGCAAGGTTTACTAAATTTAAATTACATTCATTAGCATCTCAATTATACCACCTTGGATCCTTCTAGTTCTCCAAATGATACAAGTTTAGAAATGATAAGGAACAGAGAAAATAGATGCAAAATCTAAAGAAGAAATGTTTAAAATTTAAAATCAGTGCAATAATAAAGAAAAGCAAAAAAGTTAGGTGCATATTGGAGATATGTAGAAACTTACACTAAAAACAATGAGCAAATCAACTGTATATGGACAGTTGTATGTATATGTATATGGACATAGATAGACATAACTATTTATTAAAAATATGTAAAACAACCCTGGCTAGTGTGGCTCAGTGGGTTGGAGTGTTGTCCCATAACTGAAAAGTTGCAGGTTCAATTCCCTAGTAGATATGTTTGAGCGAGAGGCTATAGTGTGAAGATTAAAGGCTTCATTACCAACTAGAAATATGTACTTACATGGCTAGAAACAAATAGGCTTGATAAATCAACGGTAATAAAAGATCCCCTAACTTTCAAAAATAATCAAATAAAAAAAATACATTGTAGTTCTTGTTTCTGCTTGTTTCTGCACTTTCCGGAAGAGTGGATTATAAGGCTTATCCCTGAGTACCAGGATTCAGTCAGTATAATGAGATCTTGTGAACACCAAGTAACACAATTGAAGATAAAATGAATCTTTTATTACACTAAATATGTAGACAGTATTTTCGTCATGCTCCAACAGATTTCTCTAGATAGTTGTTTCATTCTCTCAGATTTTATTTCCATGGAACTGATGTATTCAGGGGCTAAAGTGTAAGATTTTTGAAATCTATTTCCCATTACCTGCTTTATTCTGCTGAAACATATTTTATGTTTTAAGACCTTGTCCAACAAACGCAATAGCCACCCGAGGGGTTAGTCACAGTCAGAGGGTCCAAACGTCGGAGGTTCAGAAGACGGCCCAGGGACAGCTGCGCCCTGTGTCGGGTAGGCGTGGATGGCAGTGGGCAGGCAGCCGCTGCCCTGCTGTCATGGAGCTTACCGTCTGGTGGCGGAGACAGAACGGACTCAAACAAATGTAAAACTGTAACTATGATCGGAGCTTCAAATGAGAGTTGCATGCCACCTTAAGACTGTGTCCCTTGAGCCCCCAACTTCATCAGCGCAGTCAAGGAAGGCTTCCTAAGGAGGTGTCCATGGAGCCGAGACCTGGAGAATGCAAAAGAGAAAACATGCCACACGTCAGTCTGTTGGGGAAGGTCATCAAGAAGGCATGACTGCAGGCTTGACCCAAGAGCTGGACTCAGGGAATTGCAGGCTCCCCCTTCCTCCCCGTGCTTGGAATGTGCTCTCCGCGTCCCTCCCTCGTACTAGAAGCTGCCGAAGGACACAGCCCTGAGACAGCCATGTGATGATGAGCCTGTGTGGGCTGGGTACTTGACTAAACCCAGTGAAGGCCCCCTGTGGACACGACTGACCCCAGTGAAGGCCTCTACATAAACTTTTAATGTTGGGCCAGCCGATGCACAAAATGACGTGTGGCCGCCCACGGCAGGTCACCTGAATTCCCTGGCTTATTAAACCTGCCACCAACTAACCGGCAGTGGTTTGCCTTTCTCTTTGGTCTCTGCTCTCCATCTCTGGGGTCAATTTCAAATGACTCCCTGAAAGCTCCCAAGGAAGTTGCAACCTACCACAGTCCTAATGTTTGTTTTGTTGCCATGGGTGAAGAGCCAGAGCGCATGGGTCTGAATCCCTTGCAGAACCCTCCGCTTGCTGCGCGGTTGCTGGATCCAGTATTTCGTTTCCCCGTGCCCTGGCTTTGTTGTGTGTAACATGGAAATCATGAGGGTACCTGTCTCCGTCGGTTTCCCATTTCCGCTATAACAGATTGTCACACCCTGAGGAGCCTAAAACAACACGGGTTTATGATCTTCCAGTTCTAGAGGTCAGAAATCCAAAACGGGTCTCCCTGGATCCACATTGGCAGGGCTGTCTGTATTCCTTTCTGGAGGCTACAGGGGAGAATTTGTTTGGGGTTTTGTTTGTTGTTTTTTTGCTGCTCCTTGTTTGTTTTCTTTTTGCCTCTTCCAGCTTCTGGGGGCTGCCCACAGTCCTTGGTTCTTGGCCGTGTTCCATCTTCTAAGCCAGCAGTAGAGTGTCTTCAAGCATGTCTCTGCCTCTGACCCCGACCCTACCCCCCTCTTGCACTTACAAAGGGCCCTTGTGATTACAGGGGACCCACCTGGACAATCCAGGACACACTCCCCAGCTCAAGGACAGCGGATCAGCAACCTTAGTTTTATCTGCAGATTCGCTTGCCACGGAAATAACATACAAGTTCCAGAGCTTTGAACGTGGCGATTATTCTGTTTACTGTAGTGTGTCATAGGGTTACTTTAAGGATTCAGAGAGTGAATACAAGTGAGAACTCACTAAGTGTTAGCTATTGTGGTTTCTTTTATTGTTTTGTTGAAACTAAGAAAGTTTTACAAATTTAATGTACTTTAAAGAGTTATTTTTGGGAAAAAGACTTGGACTGCTTAAAGGAAACAAATTAGGCTTCACAGAATGTGAAAAAAAATAGAAATTCAAGGTCAGCTTATCTACTGGAGCACTGTAGTGCTTGCTGAATAGATTGTTCGCTCAAACAGATGATTCAAAGAACACTTATGTTTGAGACTCTCGTCTGTGTTATCCGCTAATTGCTACTCCTCTGAAATTGAACTGTTCATTTCTTCTCTCTTGTCTCTCATTATTCACAAAAGGATGTTGCATCTTTCCAGTTCTTCAGATTATGCCCAATTTAGAAACGATGAAGAAGAAAAAATATATAACATTCTAAAAGAAGTGGTTAGAATTTAAAACCACCACAATAACAAGAAGAAAAGCAGAAAATCAAGTGAGAGAGAGAAAAAAACACATTTTAAATCCAGTAAGGGACAATTGAGGTTATCAATTTAGAGATGAAAAATAGTCTGTAGCTTTAATACATGTCATTGTACGTTTATTTCAATGTTTTCTGATGTGGTGCATTTTTGTCACAAATTGATAGCAATTAAGACATTCTTAAATTCAAAATTATGGACTCTAGATTCTTCTGGAAGTAGGTGCTCAGTAAAAGGCTTCGTGGATGAATGAATGAATGAATGAATGAATGAATGCCATATCTGATGGGCCCTAAAGGTTGCAAAGCAGGAATCTGCGAGGTACAAAGATGTGGACGCGTTTGGTAAATTATCCGGACTCCTGCTGTCGGTCCTGCCAGGTTGTCAGTGCCCTCCTTGGCTCACACACACTGTGTGGGAACCGATTCAACACCCCGCAGAACGTGTTCAAATAAATCCTCTTTCTGTGTCAGAGAAACTGACGATGGAAATAATGCTCACAAACTAATAGCTATGTAGGGAGTGCGCCCAGCTACCTGTCAGGTACCTTGTTAACAACTTTGCCGTGATCTTTTCTCGTTGCCACAACAACCACTGGAAGAAATTCATTTTCTTCTCATGTTATTGAGGGAGATATTAAAGCATATACAGTAGCTCTTTCTAACTGAAATACAATGTGAGTTGTATTTCACTCACATTTTTAACTTTCCAGGAGCCACACTTTAAAAATTTTTTAAGCCCTGGCTGGTGTAGTTTAGTGGATTGAGCGTGGGCTGCAAACCAAAGCATCACAGGTTCGATTCCCAGTCAGGGCCCATGCCTGGGTTGCAGGCCACAGCCCCCAGCAACCGCACATTGATGTTTCTCTCTCTCTATCTCCCTCCCTTCCCTCTCTAAAAATAAATAAATAAAATCTTCAAAAAAATTTTTTTAAATCATGAATTCAAGAATACATTTTATTTAACCTGGTATATTTAAATCATTATTATTTTGGTAGGTAATCAATATAAAATATCTTATTATACAATATCTTATTAATGAGATATTGTACATTGTTTTTTTTTGACACTAAAACTCCAAGATCCAGTGTGTATTTATACTTATAACTCATCTCAATTTGGACATTAAATATTTATCACTAAAACTACTCGGTATTTAGGTTTCATAAAATTTACCATTGCAAGAGTCAAGAAGAAGCTTTGCAACCTTGTGTTGTTTTAAACATTCGGCCTCCTTTTGTCCGCATAAGCGCAGTTGATACTTACAAGTATGCGCGCCGTGTAGCTATGGAGTTAGGTGTGGACACGGCTACGATGTGATATTCATTGGCCCGGTAACCAGAGTTTTAAATGGAGCCCTGTGAGGATGGAAAAAATACCTTTTTCAGACATTTAGGATAGAATCTGTTATTTTGGAGCCTTGTCAGAATAAAACCGGTGAGGACAACATTTTGGAGATAGAATTTATATATCTTAGCAGTTATTATCTCATTTAATGTCTTACCATTTAGCAGGAGATGCCAGTGTGTCATCATTTTGTACAGAATAGCGAATGCTCAGTGCCAAATGGACCTCTCAATGCCAAGTGGGTTAAAGAAGAATTGTGCTGAAGATCACGCAGGACGCAGAAAACTGAGAATAGTGGCAGGAGCTGAGGGCTGCTGGATGGAGCTAAGACCCAAGGCCTTACGCTTTATTTGTTTATTATTTATTTATTTAGAGAAAGAAACATGGATTCGTTATTCCACTTAATTTATGCATTCAGTGACTATAATAGTTGTTTGTTTGTTTGTTTTTTCAGTAGAAAGGCCAACATTTCCCTTCTGTTGCTCTAGGAATGACATTCTGGAACTCACAGTTGCAAAACAGTAGAAATTTGGTCTTGTATCAATTATAGGCCTTGGGACAGTTGTTTTGTATATTCAAAGCAGCCTGTGTCATATCATGCTAATGCAATAAAGCCATGCTTTGTATCAAATAGGGTTAATTTCCGTAGTGAACATGAGACAGACAGCTAGAGCTGTCAGTGGGGCAGCATCCTTTCAGGATTTCCTAGTGCCCACACAATTCGTAGGTCTCAGGAATGGGCAGCCCCTTGAAAAATGGCTTTCGGAAGAATTTGGAGGGAAGGAGAGGACAGAGAACGGATGATGTACGCTGAGCATTTCGAGTTTGGCCAAATATCTGAAGGCGTCAGATAGTCTGTTGTACCTACTTGAGTCTTTACAGAGTGATGTTAATCAATTAGCTGAACTCTTCTATAAATAGTAAGTAATTACATTCACTGGAAGCCACAGGGATGTGATTAATAATACATTTCAGTTTCCCAAGCAGCATTTCACTCGGCACTTAAACGTGGCTATTCGAAAAGTATATTTCTTATACAAGGAACATGATAGGATTGAAATTTATTTCTCTGAAAATAGCCCTGTGAGAAGGAAAATATTATAAAGTTTTATATGGTGCCACTGGCCCTTCCTGCATGCAGGAGTCCAAGTCTAGTTTCTCATTTAAGTATTTTCAAGTGAATTCTTAAGAAATGGTGCTTTAGACTTCAAATTGTGTGAGCTGCATGGAAGTTTCAGGGAAGACAGTTACATCTTAGTAATTATGGAGCACATGCTGTACTAGAGTTCTAAAGCTGAGCTCTCTAAGGGATAGAAAGGTAATTAAACCACCAGTTCTATGTCTGAGAAGGTCCCACAGCAATAGGGCAGCTGGTCTGTACTGAGTGAATACAATCTAAAGAGAAATAGTTGCCGTAAGATCAGTGTGCAGAAAGGGCCATGAGGTTTCAACAGAGGGGTAGAGAAGACAAGGACCCCTCCAAGAAGGGCCGGATTATGGACTATTTACAGCATCACAGTGGGAGACGAGGGCAGAAAAGTAAATAACAGACGTCTTGTGTCCGAGCATTGACCTTGTTATAGAAGACGGCCTGACAATGCCTGTCGCCGGACGTGCAGTCGGCAAACGTTTACTTAGTCTTCCCTGCACGCCAGCTGCTGCCCCATCGGCACAATGTGAACTCTGGGCCCTTCCAGGATCCGAACCAGACTTCCTTCACTTTGCACGGACTGTGGAACCAGAGCACTTGTCCACCAGGCCTCACACTTAGTTTCATCCTCACACTTGAAAAGTCCAATGGATGTAATTGTTTTTAAAAATCAACTCGACAATTACTAATACTTCTTCAATGAGTTAAAAAGTTTATTCATAGGTGTCCTTTCTCCTACCAAAAGAGTTTGTTTTATCTGATGTAGTGATAATGAGCTAAACCATCAGGGAGAAGCACTTTTGCTGTGGACACGTTATGTCCACAGCTAGAATAACAGCATGGCTGCCCCGGGCCTCTCCCCTGAACCTTCTGCATCATTCCTTCTCCTAGTCTCGTGTCCATGAGTGTGCCTTCTTGTGCCACTGCTGCACGCCCCTTCCGAACTAGCAGGGGAAAACGGAAGGGAACAGAGTTCTGCTTTTTGGAGGATGTGTTGTTAAAAGAGAAGACTTAAACTTTAATTTGTTGATGATACTCAAGACTAGTAATCACCTTGTCTCGGAAGTATTTAAAAGCCAGGATTTAAACCCGTGGAAAACGCCTGGCTTTAGTCCTGGCCCCCCGGGTCCTGTGCTGCTTTGTGCTCTCGAGAGGAATGGCTGGCGAGTCATGTGGCATCTGCAGGTTTTGCTTCAAGATCAAGCCGTATTAAAGAATCATTTGTGTTTAGAAAATGAATGAGATTATATTTTGCTGGTAGCAGCTTATCATTTAAAGACATCTAGTTCACTTTAAACTCTATGGTATGTTTTTTTATTACATCCATCTACACACAGTCTTCTAAATTTCACCAAGGAAAACGCCCACAAGAAACCTTACACGTTCTAGTCTTGTTCATCCTGCATTGAAATCCTCCTTTCAAATAGAAAAATTTAAATAGATATTAGAAAATGTAATGTGCAGAAAATGGCTCTTTGGATATTAGACCAGAACGTAAAAGCATGATGACTCTGATACAAAGACCCTTTATGTCCCCAAGAGTCATGTAGTAGGATCTCACGCTAACCACATACATCCCGAGGGCCTCCTCACCTCCTTGGACTCCTCTGTCCTCTATTTCCCTGCTCTGCAATGGATGTTAATATCATGTTATTTCCCCCAATTTTTTACCTGTTAAATATTGCTTCCCAGGTGTTATGAAACACATAGGTTTGGCATAAGGAACACCAGCTAGAAATCTCCCAAAGCCCAATAGTTCTTCCCCGAACTAAACCATAGAGGAGTAAGTTGTGCTTCTGGTGGGCAAGGCTAACCTTATTAAATTCTATAGTAGGAAGATCAAGTCCAAGCCTGGGCAATTGTTAATTATTCATTGTTAATGGCATATCAAAATAATTTTGGGAAAATAGGCTTGAACCTACATTGGAGAGTTTCAGAACTTTATCATCACTTTGACTTTCCCCCTTTCTCACTCCCTCATATCATTTCTCTTGTCTTTGAAATAAAAATTTCCCATTCTATAGTTACACTAAAGCAAATTTTTCCTTGTCTTTCACGTTTTAAGAAAAGCCTGGTGCAATCACTGGTTCTTACAGATTTCCTTCACCTCTTTTGTGATTCTGTACATTTTTCATGCTTTTTTTCCCTTGGAGAGGGCGGCATTTGGTGTTCAGTCCACCTTTCCACTGGAACAGGGAGGGCAAGCTGTAAGCATCTGTTATTTGATACAAAAGATGTCAGCAGGGAAAGTCTTGGCACCCCATTCGGATTATCCTGCTAAGGCAACTGCAAGCTTTGTGGTTCCGTCTTGAGATGGAGAGGCCAGAGAGGTGCTTGTCTGGGAGACAGTAGGTGCCACTAGAGGTGATTCACTGCCTCACCTCAGCCGCCCAGCGGGAAACCATGACCATGGACGTGGTGCACTCGCCAAGACAATGGCATCGGTGCTCTGGAAGGAAGATTTCTGGGGTAAACCCATGACTAAGTCATCTCCTCTGACATCAGCAGGGAAAATGCCAGCGTGGCTGTGTGGTCCCTAGGGACTTGAGGTACGGCAGAGCCCCCCCCGGCCCTCTTTCAAAGTATAGGCAAAAATGCAGCCACAGCAAATCTGGAAATAGTATCATGAAATTATTAAATTATTCAAAAAGACTGCTACAGGTTTTTATCATGATTTACATGATTACCAATTACAAGGAATCTATGAGGATATGAAGGAGGAAGAATAGTGTTCTCTTAGTTTTCCAGGGGTAAATGTAGAGAAGAAATATCAACTTTGTTAATCTTTCACAGCTGTATTCTCATAATATGGTAGGGTTTTAGAAATACCAAGTGTCCTCGAGAGTATTCATAATCTGCCATTCTTACTTTATTGGATGAAGAAAATGATCAACTCAGGTGCTCAGTTCCTTATCCCGATAGGTGATATCTTTGAAAAATACGTGGTGAGAATCAGGTTAAATGTATAGATAAATAACATAGTAATAGCATGATCACCTTTAATATTAAAGTTCTTTTTTCATTCTTAAAATAAAATTACTTCTTGACAAAAGGCTTACTTCCTCTTTAAAGCAAATACCACTTCTTAGAGGTTTTGCTCAGCATCAAGATCCCATCATTTACATGAAGGGGCATTGAGCCATGTCATTTATCGCCACACCAGATTCTCACACGAGGTGACTCGGCATCAAAATAGTTTTCATTTTGAAAAATTGAGAAAAATCAGCGTGCGGTGATGCTTTCTTTCCATGGCTTCAGAAATGCACGAAATCTTCTCTAGTCCCGTGCATTCCAGGAGGGGGCCTTCTGGTAGGAGCGTTACAACAGAAACACAATTTCATTACTACAGTCAAGATACTGGTGTATTATTCACCTTTGGTGGGGAATCATCAGGAGTAAATTATTGATCTGATATAGACCTGGATTTACTGCAAATATATCGGCAGGAGAAGTCTTTAGGTTTGTTGTCTAATGCAGAGGGATTAGGTAAGGCTTAGAGAACATTCCTAGTTATAATTGTCTTAAGAAGCCAAAAGTTCCAAATTCCAATGCCTATAGACCAAGAAAGCTAGACCAGGAGACATATGGGAGTGGTGGGGAGCAGAGCAAAGCAAAGAAGGCATGGACCCTCGAAAGGGTCAGGCTACTGCTTGGCTTGGGCAACTCTTTCCATGTCAGAAGGTAGGATCGGTATGGTCAGATCTTGAATTTTCCAAGAGATGCTAGCAACCAAGGTTCTTATGTAAAATCTTTCAGTTTTTCAATGCTGGCAAGTAATTTAAATATTCTAAAACACTACTGGCAGAAAAACACCATTACGGGGCCAACTTGAGTCATAGGCTGCCTGGTTGTCATGCTCTTATAAAATTTTATTAGAGTTTCACTTTAATGCAGGGTTCCAACTGAAGGAGCCAGCGAGAATGTTGCCCAGAATATGTTAAGATACGTTTGAGACCGATATGAGTAGAAAATGGTTTTGATGTTAATAGAAATAAATGTAAGGCTAGAAATTATATTTTGACTTCGAGAAATGGGCCCCCCAGCTCCTGCTGCAGGAAGATTTGCACAGGTGTAACTGATTAATAACAAGTCAGACTATCATTTCTTGACCTACGAACAATAAAAGGAGAGTGCGGCAATAAACATCTGACAATTTAATGTTTAGCAACCCCATGCCAATAAAAAGACATGGATACTAATGCATCAGAAGCAGCAAGTCCTTTTAAAAGTGTGTTTACAAACCAGACAAGAGCTATCACCAGCGACGGCAGGCCAGAGGCAGAGGTGGGGCGGGAGGAGGATTCAGATGTGCCGTATTTTCCCCTGAATTGGGCCACGAGTTATTTTCCGTGCTGACTGTAGTGCTTACTCGGTGCTTACTCCGTGACCCTGAGTGTCCGTTCCCGCTGCATCCTGTGAGGCTGAGATTTCACAGAGGCCAAATCGACCCCAATCCACACACTTAAATAGGCGTTCATTTTTGTCTCGTGTAAGGACATGTTTTAAGCACTTATTGAAGTTATATATTTGCCTAATTGATGTGCGCAAGTGTTTCGGTTATACTGCTTTAAACAGCCGGTCGCTCCTGGGAGAGACGACTAGGGCAATGTCATCTAGTAACATGTCTGGTGCTCCCTCAGGAGAAGGAATCGGGCCAAAATCGGGGATGGTGCAGAGGGGTCTTACCCTGAAGCCACCAGCTCCCTGTCCACCAGCTGTGGTCTCCTTGTTTCAGCACCGATGCAGCCTGGCACCTCACATAAGCTCCTGCCAGTCCTGTCTATGCCGAAGAAGATGCCACTGCCATCTTCTCTTTCTAAGTCATTTTAAGTTCTGTCTCAGCACGTACACTGATTGCCGGCACGGTTGCCCAGCACGTGTGACACAGGGTAGTGAGTGCTCCATAAGAAAAGGCTGCTGTGCAAGAATCAGGGTGGCGAATGCCACGGGGGGCACGCTCCTTAAGATACTCACATTGCCCGCTGGCGGTCTAAAGCCTGGAGGAGTTCTTCAGTGAGAAGGGGAGGCCTGTTCAGTTTTGTTCAATCCATAGCTTCTCAAGTCAATTTGACATTAAATATCTCTTGTCTGGAGCAGTGATTCACCCACGGTGAAGCCCTAGAGCACAGCCTGGAAAACACTAATATTGACAAGGCTTTCGAGCTGGAGAATGACATAGGCAGACCTGACTGTCCAGGTCTGGTCTGCCAATTTCCCTGCCAGGTTCCCTATAGCCAGGGAAATTGGTGCAATGCAAAAGGGGATTAAGAGAAACTCTATAATCGTGAGAATTTACTAATGGGCTAGTTATGCAGATGGGGGATAAGGGACGTTGAAAATGACCATCAGGTCCTTGATTTTGTCCCCTGGTGAATGATTTATTAACACAATGCTAAAATTACGTGGAATAGTATTTGGAAGAAAAAGCAACGCGCTTTGGTTGACTTGTGTGTTTCTTTAGGGCTTACAGAGAAATTTGGGGAAAGGTGAGACTTTTTATTTGATGTTTAGCACTCTCTGGTGCCCACTCGCCATGACCACATTTGCCAACCCACTTCCTTTAAACTCTGTGGAGGCAAAGAAACTGTTTTGTTTTTCTGACTGTCCTAACTGTGTAGCACAATGACCAAGGCGCGTGAAGAGCGAAGCTGCAGGTCACCCAGCAGACTGAAAGGAGAACCGAGTGGCAGGTTTTCCTAAGAACAGTGCAGAGCAAGGGCCCTTGGACTAGAGTGCGCTGGGTTCGGGCCACTCTTTGGTATAAACCAAGGTGTCCTCTCCCCTTATGTCATTCATCTCAAGGTTCAAGTTCAGAGAAAAGAGTCTTATTGGTCCAGGTGCAGTCGGGGCACTTGTGTGTTGTTCTCTGGAAGGTGAGGGGTAGACGATGCAGTGACAACAACAGGGGAAAAGAGACTAAGTACCGTGCCCACCTGAACTCTGCTTTTTTCTCACAACAGATTAGAAGCTCAGGCTTTTCTGCAAAGACTCAACCTTGGCAGTGGGCCCGTGAAACCAGTCCAAAGAGCAGAGGGGGACAAAAGCAAACGTCAGGCGTTTTTGAAAGGACTGGTTTCCCAGGGTTGGCTTCTGTTTTAGTAGCTACACTCAAGGCAAAAGTAACGATATGTTTAAAAATAATCTAAATCCTCATATTAAACCAAGATCGTATCAGTCAAATGAGTGGGTGTGAAACAGCGACAAATTCTTTTTAATGCTTTGCTTACAAACCACGTGAAGGGCAGTGTCAGCTAGTGAGAAGGTACAACTGTCCGCTTCTGAAATGAAATCTAACTGGGAATGGGGAGCGAGAAACAGGGAGCATCTTTTTGGAACAGGTAGGGAGAAGGAGGTGCTCTGATCAAAGATTCTCTTTCTTTTTCAATGGGCACTTGAGGTTTAAAAAAAAAGAAAAGCAAAAGCTTATTTTCTCAGCCCAGTCCTTGGTCTATCTGAAAATGGTAATACAAGTTGTTTTACTTAAAAACCTAAAAATGTAGAGATTTAGGGATGGGCCAGAGGTTACCATTTTGCCCAGGGTTGTTCAAGCCATCAGTGAGTGGACCGATTCTTGGATCCAGGGCTGTGGCCTGCCCCACAATGCTCTTCTCCCTCGGAACACAGATGCCCTCTGCCTAGAAGAAGAAAAGAAAGGAGTTATCAATGGCAGCATTTCTGGGCACAGAGAGATAGCAGTGGACACAAATTCCAGACTGGTTTCTGAAAATATATCCCTGAATGCCAACCAAAGCTAGAGGGGTGCCAATTGTAAACGCTGCCAAAGACCTTTGGTACCATCTAGGTAACAGATCTCCTTCCCAATCTATGACACCCTTGCAAATGGGAACAAAGTCGGATTAAGTGTCTCCTTGCTGGTGTCCTTGAACACCTTGCAGTGGTCCTGGAAAGTGGTGGGGAGGGAAAAAGATGGGACAGAGAAAAAGAAAGCACGATGCCCTTCCCTCCTGTTGGCAACATCAAATTGACAGTTATCACGTAGGCATTTGCCACATGCTGGGAGGGGACCCTAGCACAGCTTAGACTTAAAGATGATACCATTTGTCGCTCAGGGAATTTACAGTCATGCTTAGGCAGAAAAGTAACCATAAAAGATTTTTAAAAACATATGATATTGGTTAAATCTTGGCTTTCTTAACTTCCTTGGCATTTGGGTCTTTTGTGTGGGATGAAGGGAGAGGCCAGGAACAGGGTAATTGGAAGCTTTTGTAGTTGTGCACAGTGGGGATTTAAAAATGAAATGGTCAGTGTTGCAAGACACAGTGAGCACAAAGAGGTCAGTTGTGGGAGGACCGGCTGTGCAGCGGGGGAGGGGTCATTGAGCCTCATTATCTCCATCCAAGCCAAGAGGGTCTTCTGGACACTCCCTTCATTTTTGGAATGTCCCTTTCATTTCACTGCCACTTGCAAAGCAGCGAGTGAGCCTCTTGTGCCTTCACGGTTGCCCCGATGCACAGAGCACACAGTGGGGACCATTTGCCCCCCTCCCCCACGCACACACTGCTGAAGCCCAGCTTCAGATCACCTCCTGGACATGACCAAAGGCAGAGCTGGCATCCGTTGGCTGTTTTATCATACAGGGTCTGGCAGAAGCCAGGCCTGCTTGAGTGTGGTTGGTAGGGTAATAATATGGGTGTAATAATTTACAGTTTTAATTTGAACATTTCACCTGAGATGCCATATGGTATGTTTTCGTGTGATACTGCTGTTACAGAATTACAGGCTTATGATTTCATAATAAAAGATTTTGTAATTTAAAAAAGGGTGTTATTTGTGCCAGACCCAGTGTTCCAGGCACTGCGCTGAGCACTTGACAAATATCCTCTCATGAAGCTTCGCAGGGCTCAGTGGAGTGGGGACTATGATTACCCTTACTTTACAGGTAAGGAAACTCAAGTTCAGAGAGGTTGAGTAACTTGTCTAAAGGCCTCCAGCAAGTGGGGAGGCCAAGAATCAGGCAAAGCACAATGATCTTACCACAGTGGCACACACCATACTCCCAGCTTCATCCTTCACACCATTACCATGCCCGTCCTCCTCTCCGGCTGCGTGGGGCTTTGCCTAGGTGGCCTTTGGTGATATGCTAAGTTACTGGAGATCGGAATGGCATTGGGTCTTTTCCAGGCAACCAGTTGATGCAGATACCAGCCTGCAGTGTCTGCGTCATTGTGGATGAAATGAGACATTCACACGGACTACTGAGCCTGGTGGAGGAAACCCTTTTCTCTCCTATCTATCTAGCTAACCCTTTTCTATCAGCATGGCTTTTCTCTCAAGGGGAGCAAAAGCCGAGGCCTCCACCATGACAGGCCTTTATTGGGTTTCTCTGCCCATTGCATGCTGGTCCTCACAGACTAGGCACAGGTTCGCTTTAGGTGGGTACCTTTTACAGAAAACAAAGGAGCCAATGCTGCTAATCACATCACAGAAGAGGGATATTTGCAAATGAAAAGGCGAAAGTGGTTGAACCAGTTACACTCATCCTTGGAAGGTTTAGCGTGGATTTTAGGAAGTTACTTTGCAGTAAATATTTGCCACTGGGGGCTGGGCCCACGCCACGCAGGATGGTCTACTACACCAGTAGCTGCATTTTACCAGGGACAGCCCTGAATAGGAATGCAAACTCAGACTCATAGACCAATTCCAACAGTGGGGTTTTGAGGCAGAGGGAGGAGTGAGAGAGAGGACGGACTTGAAGGCCTGCAGCCCTCAGGTTCTCAGAAGCAAGGGGCCATCAGCCTGGCTGCCCAGAGGAGCCAACCCTCTTCTGAAGAGGACCTGCACCGTCTTCTGGGCCTGAAAGCTGTCATTGAAGAAACACTGAGGGGGAATACATTGCATTATAATTTGAATCAGAGATTTGCTAGCAGGAGTGATTTTTCTCCCTCCTCCCACACCCTGCAGAGGACTTTGGCAACCTCTGAGGACTGTGTCGGGTGTGACAGCAGGATGTGGGGGGGGAGGGTCACTGGCACCCGGGGAGTAAAGGCCAGGGATGCTGCTAAACACCCTGGGGTGCACAGGGCAACCCCCTACAGAAAAGAATGACCTGGCCCACAATGTCCACAGCACCAAGTCTGAGAAAACCTGGTTTCAATAATAACTAAGGAACAAGTATGACCAGGGTTGCAAAAGTCCAAGCAGAGAAATGACCATTGAAGGGGAAAATGAAGTGAAATGGAAGGACTGGTGGGACATGTCAGAAGCCCAGTTTCTGATGGCTGATTTCATCCCAGGTCCCCCAAACGTTCAGGGTGTTGTGGCTAGTTAAGTTAGTCCAGCCTGAATGTATATCCACATGGGAAAGAGAATGTTTGATTTGATAAAGAAACTTCGGTCTAGTGTACAAAATGATGTGCATTGGGATGCGGTATGTGACTCTGCCTAAGAAAACCGTCACGTGGACTAGCTTCTGGGTCGCTCCCTAAAGTGTGGTCTGCACAGCATCTTCCGGTGAGTCTCATGGCTGTTTGTTACAGAGGCAGATGGCAGGACCCCCTGTTAGACCTTCTGAGGCCCTGGAACGGGCTCAGGAGTCAATCTCGTTAACAGCCTCCCCACGTGACGCTTGCACACGTGTCCGAGCTGGGGCTTCTTACAAGGGGGATGTTTCAAGTCCTACGACGTTCAGGCCCTGACTTGGGTCTCCGTGCCTATAGGAAGTCCCCCTGGACCTAGACCTCATGTTCTCGACTCACATTCTTCTCTCCACGCTTGGTGTCTCCTTTCTGGCATTTCTGTGCATTGCTTTCTGTACCACCAGCTCCCCACACAGGCTCTGGGTGGCCGCTCTGTTCTCGCCGTCACTGATACCTGGCACTGGCCCAGGGCCAAGAGGAGTCTGGCAGAGAATCAGAGCCACTCTGCATTCGCTTCCATTCTCACAAACCAGATTAATTAGATACTGGCGGCCTTTTCAGGGCTATCTGGTGCTTGTTGCCTGTTGTTTTGGTCCCTCGTGTCCCTTGGTGATGTGCAGAACAGACAGCAAGGGGTTAATTTGTCCTTTATTTGGGGACCTGGAGCTACCCCACATCACAAGGTCATTTTCCTGCAGCGTGCACAGCTATATAAAGAAACTCCAACAGTTAATTCTCTGAAAAACACAAAGAAGCTCTTTTTTGAGAAGCCAAGACCCTTCCATTATGTTCCCGTTTCTACAATGTAAGGCACTAAACACCTAAATCAAATACGTAACCTTTGTCTCCTCCATCATCTTAAAAGTTAAGAATACATTATAAAGTCATCAAACACATGGTTTGGGGGACGGACTGGCTGCCCAGATGTCACCTAGTCCAATAGTCAGACCCCCCGGCCAGCAGCTCTCGGTCTGAATTGTTGGTTGCCCTGCCTGCACTTGGCATTTGGCATTTTCACGACCATTTGCTCCCTCGTCAAAGTGGCTTAGGTAAGAATGCTCCGTTGCCCTTCCCTTGTAAAGACACATCTTTCTGCAGGAAAAAAAAAGCCACCACAACAATAAAACCACCCTGGCAGGGCATCTCAGTCGGGTGGAGAGTCAGCTTATAGACCAGAACGTTCTGAGCTCAATCCCCAGTCAGGGCATGTGCCTAGGTTTCAGGTTTGATCCCCAGTTGGAGCCCATGGATAGTTCTCTCTTGTATCAATGTCTCTCTCTCCCCCCACCTCACTTCCTTCCTCTCTCAGGTAAGGATTAACAAATAAATAAAAATCTATGTAATACCAACATTCTATAAATTACTAATCTTCCCTTCGGAGCTTTACAGATAGGAAGGACCTTAAAACATATGCATAATGTGATTTCAGGGTAGTTATTAAACATTGGGTGACATTCACATCGAAAGCAAGGTAATTAATCATCGGAATGAATACAGGAGGACAATTCTAGGTGCTTCTTTTATTTTAAAAGAAGTAACCTTCACCTGTAGTTCGCTGGGACGCTGGCGCGGGATCCCAGCCAGCCAGCAGAGAGAATGCACGTGTCCCCAGGGGGAAATGACTACCAGGCAGTTGTCCCTCGTGATCAATAACGTTGATTCAGAGTCCCTCAGCTCCCACCTTCTGGGAGGCTGCATTTGTGCGCCTTCACCTGATCATTGGTGGGCTTATCTGCTTAGCCCAGAATGCCTCTCAGTCTTCTTTAAAAGCTAGAGCAGCGACTTTTAACCTTCCCCATCACATGGCACACACAAACTAATTATTAAAATTCTGCGGCACACCAAAACATAGTGTTTGCTGTCATACACACACACACACACACACACACACACAGTAGGTGTAGTTTTGATTCATTCACACCAGATGGCTATTGTTGTGTTGGCTGTTGTCCTTTTTTTTTATTTGACAATCTAAGGGAAACGAGGCCAGTACCCCTAACTTAATAGTCAGGTACTGCATGTGTTAACAATCCTTGCCACACACTGGTTTGAAAATCACTGAGACAGAGGAAAAACAAATAGTCCGGTGAACAGGGTGTTGCTTCCATGTTATTTTTACTGAGAAAAGAACACTACGTGCTAGGTGAGAAATTGGCTCTGCGACTTCTTAAAAAGCACTAACAACCTAGGCAGTGTGCATTGGTGTTTGTAGGAAACATACGCTTAGAATGTCACCCGAGCACGTCCAAGGACAGCTGGGCACTGCGACACGGGGACTGGCATGGGCGTGGTGGGGGGCGGGGAGTTGGTAGCGTTCATTGAAACTCCCTGGGAGAGAGCCGCAGCTCTCCCATCCGCAGGTCTGAGCCGTCCAGTCCGACCTCCGCAGCAGAGGAAGCAGTGAGGCTCCGCGCTGCTGGCTCGAAGGGCACCTCTGCCGGGCCCGGGTTCAGCGGAGACCGCAGCGGAGGAGGAAGTGGCCACGTGGGCTTCACTTCCTTCGAACAAGGTGGACGCTGATTGCTGAGCCCGTGGACCTGCTGGTTTTCCCTGCAAGAGGGGAGGAAGGCAGGGCAACACACAGACCCACCGGCAAAGAGGAACTTGTTGGAGGCCGGAGAGGAAAAAGTAAAATAAAAGGCATTGCCTAGACGTCTTCTAACAATGAAGAAGTAGCCACAGTAAATGCTGAAAAGGTCAGCAGGTAAAAGAAACTGGAATAAAGGGAAGATGGAATGAAGAGGCGGTAAAGAAGGCGGTGGACACGAACAGGAAGTGCCTTACCCGGGGCTCCAATAGGCTTTGTGGATTCAAGTGTGACGTCACGTGTAGCTAAGTCATAACCATGGATCTTCAGTTACTTGGCATCCCTAGCGGTGCTTTTAGGGTAATTTTTATCAAGTAAATTTACATGCATTATCAACAAAACGCAGGTTTCTGCCCTCTGGTTTCTTAGATTCAGGAAGGATGTCATTTGCCGATGTGGTAGCCTATTCAAACATTGCACAAACACATTTAAAATTTCAGAGATGAGCTCATGACTTGTGTTAGCTTATTTCCTTGGTTTTCTGGGTTCCTGTATTTGATTACTTCTCGACCATTCCTCATCTTCCAGGTTTTTCTCTTTGGTTTGGCTGTCCCTCCCCACAACCACCATTCTCTTTCTCACCTTTATTTCATCGCTCATTTTCTCCAGGTTGCTATCCGTCAGCCACATTTCTATTCTCTCTTACTCATTTCTCATCCCTACCGAAACCCACATCCCACCTCCGTGCTTGGAGAAACGGCCCTCGAAGGCCAAGTTTGTTTTCCCCTACACCATCTCCTCGGTGCATTCTTGATGTTAACGTTGTTTTAAAGAGACCAGCACCCAAGCCAAGCTGTAGTGCAGAACAAGACTGTGAGGGAGACAGCTTTCTAAGGATGCCCCTCCACCCAAAGACTCTCTGGTGCTTTAATCAAACACTAATCCTAGTAGAGCTGCGGAAGGACTTTGCAGATATGAATTAAGGTTGCTTTTCAGCAGGCCTGAAGATAGAGAAACTATCCTGGATTACCCAGGTAGGGCCAATGGAATCACATGAGGCCTGAACAGTGGAGACTTGCCTCTGGCCAGGCTTACAAAGAGGCAGCGGAAGACAGGTTTAAGAGAGACGAGGCAGAAAGAGAAGTCAGAGAGGTTTTGAGCGGGAGACGGATTTGACCTGCTGTCTCTGGCTTAGAAAGGAACCGTGAGCCACAGAATGCAGGCAGCCCCTGGACACTGACAATGACCCCTGGCTGACAGCAGTGAACCAGGGATCTCAGTCCAACAAGTGCAAGGGATTGGACTCTGTCAACAACACACTTGGATTTCAGCCTCTGAGGCTGCAAGCAGACACTTGGCTGAGGGGAGTTGTACCCAGATTTCTGACCCACGAGGACTGTGGGATGATGAATGGGTGTTGACCTCGGCCCCTAAGTGGACAGTAATCTGTAACAGCAGCAATAGAAGGTCATACAGACTGCCAGAGCCTTTTCTCAAGTTCAGGACATCTTTGCACTCTAATTCCTGTTTCCTTGAAAACATGGTTAAAACTTCACATTTTTATCTAACTTCCAAATAGCCAGACTCTTAGCTCTTGAAAATTGAAAATTGCAAACTTACTTTCTCTGTCTGGACACCATGGGGACAAACTTTGTATATATTTACATTTATACGTGAATATGTGTGTTTGTGTATTTTGTGTGTGTGTGTGTATATGCATATAAAGGTGTGTCTATACCTGCCTATGCAGACCTGGTAAATACAAATCATATTCCATGATTCCAAAATAGTTTACATATATGTACATATAGGAATCTTAGCTGTATGTATATGTATTCTTCCTCAGTGCCAGGGACCAACATGTATTATTTCACAACAACCTCGGAAACTGTATACTGATTGCTTCATAGTATACATAAAGAACAGCCACACAGAGGTCAAGTAACTTGCTGGAAGTCCTTTAATAGATGGCTGAAGAGGATTCAAGTATAGATCTGTCTGGATGCAAGACTGCAAGGTCGTTTGTTTTCATCTTGCTTGTCTCTCACGCTGAACCTTTTTAGACGCTCTCAGGTACAGCCATCTCTGCCCGGATGCCATGTGCCACCCGAGTAAACTCCTCTCCCCCATGCAACGGGATGCCACATGGCCCTGCTGGTTTTCCCCTTTACATCTGTGCCTTCTCCGTTTCATAAATCCCCTTCCATCTGTGATATGTGAAGAAACATCAAGACTGTCATGGAGACTTGCCTTGGGGTGGTGGACACACAGTACAATAGACAGATGATGTATTATACAACCGTACACCTGAAACCTATATAATTTTATTAACCATCACCCCAATAAATTCATATAAGAAGTTTTTTTTAAAGGATTTCCAAAAAGACTGTGTTTTCAATTTGGTGCTACTCTGTTCTCCAGAAATTCCATTTATTTTTAAACTTTCAATTTTAACTGTGTTGATGATTTTTCAGCTTTGTGTCTCCAGGCCTGATTCTCTCCCGAGTTTCAGGCCCACATGTAACAAGGGCGCTAGACAAGCCCATTTGTCTGTCTTTCCCACCCTATACCCACTATGTCTAAATCGGCACTCGTAGGAAAAGAAGTCCTCCCTTCTTACCACCCTGTGTCTCTCAGTCCTATTGTCTGTCACCTAGACAGCCACACTTAGAAACCCGCTGGCTTCTGTGACCCTCTCTTCAGGGTAAGAGCATGAGCTGTGACCCTGGATTGCCCAGGTTTAGATCCTAGGTGTGCTGCTTACTTGCGTCAGGACTTTGGGCCAATTGTTTAACTTACCAGGATCCAAGGAATTTCCTCTGCAAAATTAGGGTGGTGATGACAATAATAATAATAATAATAATTCACAGGGTTGTTGGCCTGTCTTAAATAAGGTACCATAAACATTTAAACCAGCACCCAGCACCTGGTACCTGCTCAGTAAATTTCAGCTATTGTTTTCCATTTACTTGTCAGCTCTTCATGTAAAATCTCCCTGCAATCTATGGTTATGCTTCTTTTGCCAAGTTTTCTGCCCTCTACCACTCTGTGTTAATACCTGGATTCATGCAGACTGTCTCTGGGTCATATTATCCCAAATTCAGCTTGTAGATGGCTAGCAAATGAATCTTCTGAAGGCACTATTTTAATTATAATTCAAAAATCCTTCAGTGATTTCTCATGGCATTCAAGAGGCAATGACAACTTTCATTATCTTGGCATTCAGAGTCGTCCGTGAACTGGCTCCTGGCTTCTAGTTTCTAATTGTTTCTATTTCTTCTCTCTTTTGCAACCTTTGTCTCTAGACAGGCTGGGCTTCCAGCTTTTTCTTCAACATTCTGTTTTGGCCTGCCTCCTAGCTTTTGTTATTACAGAATTTTTATACTTAATAGGTGCCAGGCAATGTGCTGAAATTTTTCAGAGTATCATTTAATTTCTCTTCACAATAACTCTATAAGATAGTTACCATGCTATCCCTATCTTGCAGATGAGAAAACTGAGGCTTGGAGAGAGTGAGTGATTGGCTGAAAGACACAAAGTTAGGAAGCAGTGGACTTGAGATTCGAATCCAAACTGCGGATTTTAACCATTCTATCTTATGCCTTGTCTGTGCTACATTCTCATTTCCTAGAGTATCCTTTGCTCTTCTCTCATCTATTTCACTCCCATCTGGTATTCAAAACCTTCCTTGGGTTCTACTTTAGTTCAAAGTTTGCCCAGACCCCTTCAAACTTTCGTGAACTCCTCTGTACCTGGAGACTAGGAAGGGTGTTATGTATTTCTCATGAAGCGCAGCGACGTCTGAGTATGCTGCTTCAATTCTGACTGTTGGTATCAGATTTCTTTCCTACTGAACTGCACAGTGATGTCTTGTGGCTGAGCAATGAAACTGATGTCTCTCCAATATCCACTCTTGCCCATCGTCCTAGTTAGGTTTACTTGTTTGTTTTGATTGCCAACACATTTATGAACTCAAGCAGAAAGAGAATTTGTTGGGAGGGTACGGGGTCCCACAGAATGCTGGAGAAATAGACTTGCTCTGATATCACATAAGGTGACAAACCGTGGAGGCTCCCCGACAGTGCCGTCCCAAGGAACACCACTTCGTGCTCCTGGAGGCCCCCCTCCTTTGCAGCCACCCCAAATGATGTCTGTCTGGCGTTCCCACATGTTGCCTGGCAATGCCTCCTTTTGCCTCTGTTCTAGGGAGACTTAACAACTAAGAACAGGGAAAGGTGAGTCATTCTGATATTGCAGAAGTCGAGGAGTGGGAGGGACTGCAGGACAAAGTAATGTGGCGCCTAAAGAGGAATAGAGGACAGACGAGATGCAAATATTAGAATAAGAGGAAGTCACTTCGGAGTTGCTCAAGATTCTTAAATTCCTTGTTATAAGATAATATTCCTTTAAAAACCTTTGAGTCTTCTAAAACTCCAAGTTAGGGGTTCACAACACCATGGGGAAGAGGGCCCAAGATAGACTTCAGAGGTTTGTGACCCTTGACCATACGTGTGCATCTGCTGATGCTTACACTTTTCTGGTGAGTCATTCGTCTTTATTAGATTTTCAGGGCCCACAGCCCAAAAACGGTTGTAAAACTCTACTTTCAGCAATTAAAATAGAAACACAATCTCATCCCCAGGAAATTAGGTGACTGGAAGCAGACTCTCATGATACTGTATAATGAAAACAATTACACCTGAAAATTAGGCATGTACAATAATACACCTGCTCATCTAACAGACGCCAAAGAGCTATTTGGAGGGTGAGCTCTGCTTAGGGCTAAAGACGTACAACGGAATTTCTAAATATTCAGTGACCGTGGCTCAAAAGGGCTTCTGCTCTGTGGAATCCCTGGTTGGCTACTTAAGCAGATGACAGATTAACAGTATGGTTTACCTCCCCAGTTGCTATTTTTATAGTTATCTTGTGATTTTCCTCATGGTTTCAGAAAGAAGCCTCCTCGGTCTCCATGGTGGGTCAGGGAATGGCCAATGCCTCTTCTCACTTGTCTTGCACAAATCACTGCATGACAAGGTGGAAGTGTGTGAGTGGCTCATGTCAGGCGTGTGTATGTGCCTCGGTTAAATGCAGTTATCGGGGACAAGGGGACGGCCTGTGTCAGTAAAAAGTAATTGAGCTTAAGGGTGTGGTCGTGGAAACTAGCTGGTTAAGGGGGAGCTCCCCTAGGAATCCCCGCCTGTGATACAGAATCAGACCTGTGTTTCACATGTGGTTTCCAGGAGGGACATAAGAACGTCATCCCATTTTCTAATGGCTGGAAATAAAGCAAGGGAGGGTCATCAGAAGTGTGTAGGGGAGGAGGCCACAGTTTTAAATTGATGGTGGAGGACGCTTTGTGAAGAAGAGACATTTGAGTAAGACCAGCAGGAAATTAGCAACAGGCCACGGAATCTGTGAGACCATTCACCTGTGGGTTAAGTTTGCATCATCTGTGGCTGCCAACCTGCACCTCCACCAGTAACTGTGCTGAGCAACAGAAAGAAAAGACAAGACTCTGGAACAAAAGTGTCCACACAAACCACAGCATGCTTACTCATTGTCCCCCTTCTTGGTGGTCTCTCCCTTTCCATTCGTAGCCTGAATCCTCCTCCCAACCAGGACAGGAACAAAATTCATGAGCTAGGTAGCCGCCTTGTTATTTTCCTTTCTTAAAGTGCAAAACTCCCAGAACACTGAGAACCTTTTGCACAGAAATCCTTTTCCTGGTAAAGCTTCTTGCTTCTGTCCACAGTGCACATTACACAGGGCTCTGTGCAAAGATGCCTTCAACTGGCTTTCCCTGACGTCAGAGCGGGCACAGTGCATAGGGTGCCTTCCTCAAGACGCACCTCTTTGGAAGGTTGGCGGGAGTTTCTTGAACCTCGGTGGTCATGGAGATCAGTCCTCCGTGGAAATATTCCTTCAACCATCTTTATAACCCACGCTGTGCTTCACGAATGAGGAATGGTTCCTCCAGCACTTACGTCACCCTGGTGGACACCACTATCGAGTAGACCCATCTGCAGATGAAGAAACTAAATCTTAAATAGCTGTCTTACATGGCAGCAGTTTCTAGAAACAATCTTTAAACGTTGAGTCAATGATCTCTTAGTCTTGTGGCCTCCAAATATTTCACATCTTATGCACTCAGTAGAAAAAAACTGACTACACTCCCATATCCTGCGTTTGTTAATAAATGAAATAGTTCTTATCAATAACGAATATGTCAAAGCACAATATACATAGGGGGCAAGGTTCATTGTTCAGCACAATAAATGTAAGCCCCTCGTTAATCTTTTCATTACGCGTCACCTGAGAGCCTTCTGGATACCGGACACTGTTCTAATCACTGATGACACGTGAGTGAAGCAGAAAAAAACTCCCACTCTCATGGAACATAGAGTCTAGCAGAAGTCAGACCATAATTAAAATAAGTAAGTAAAATGTAGAGCAGCGTGGCATGCTAGTAAGCGCTTCGGAGGAAAATAAAATGGGAAGGAACATTGAGGTGGGTGTGAGGGACGGGTTGCGCTTTTACACAGCCCCAGAGAAGGAGAGCAAGAATCTGAAGATTAGGGAATTGAGTCTTTGACTCTTTGTAACCAAGTGGTATCAAGGTGTCCATTTCAGTTTCCTTTATTTAGTAATTAATATAAAGAGAATTCTAATATTTCCTTCTTGTGCCCTAAGTGATGGTCTTGTTCACCTCTCTAGGAAGACCACTAATTTATTCTACATTTTCATGAGAATGAAACAGACTGGCTTAAACTTATTTAAACAGAATTCTGGGACCGCGGATGTATTGTTACAGTTTACCTTTGGGATCTAGCCAAACTGATAAAGTTTGATGTCTGTTTTGGTGGCAGACATAGAACCTTTAGCTTTGTGATTTCATCTTGATTTGATTCCGTGGCGGACTTGACATCATCTGGTTTGTTTTGCTATGAGCAATTCTTTTAGGCGTCCAAAGTCATTGTGTGTGTTTGTCTTGCTTTAAATCAGGCGATTAGGGGGAGCACACACCCCGAAGCCTGTCTGAACCGCTGGTAGTTAGTGACTTACAGGAAGCAGTAACTGGTCGGTTTTCCTTTCTGGTTATGTGAGTGTAGCATGAGCATTTCCCTTTTTACCAGAGAAGAAAGAATCGTTAGGCCTGGCGAAGCTGCAGAAGGAAGAGGTTGGACAGAACTGATATTTTCAAATACTTTGCGAATCGAGTGACAGCAGCACCATGAGCTTCCGAGGAAAGGTTTTCAGACGGGAGCCCAGTGAGTTTTGGAAGAAGAGACGCACAGTGAGAAGAGTAAATCGAGAAGAAATCCACAGACTTGGTTCTGTAGGTATCTAAACTTCATTGTTTGCTTTCCAGCTTTGTTTCAAAACTTAAAAAAATTAACAAGATTAGCTCTGGGTGGGCAGCCTAACATAGGCTCTGGGTGAAGTTCTGGACACACAGAACTTTCTATTTGGATCATAAATATCCTCTTATACTTACACCATTATTTTAAATATGTTGATAGAGAATTTAAGTAGCTAAGACATGACTAGACTATCTGGAATATTGGAATTACTACCATTGTTATTTTAAAGCATTGATAGAGAATGTAAACTATTAAAATATGAGAATACTGTCTTTTTAAAAGAAAGACCTACAATTGCCTCAATTAAGAGCCCAAGCAATGACTTGTACATAGTTGTGTTTTTAAAAAAAACATTACTGTTTCTTATCACACACCACTTACTATTTGTTTTATAATTCTTAGACTAACTCGGAAGATGAAAGAAAATATAAATAAGTATTGAATGAGCCAAGGAAGAGAGTAAAAAGTGATGGTTGAAAGGGGTTTATCTACCGTTAAAAATGTTTCTGCCTTCTTACTGTTTGTGAGTAAAATGAGGGCTCTGGAATGTGTACTTGTGGCAGAGTTCTAGATTTCTGCTGGCACCAGGGGCAGCTGCACATCAGAGCCTATTGCTAGAGGCCGTCAGCAAACCACAGGTAATGTGGAAGGCTCGTTTCACATGAAACATGGCTGCAGTGACATTATTGGGTCGTTTCTTTTTACAGAAATATCTGTTCTACAGGGTGTCCAAGTTTTGCTTGCTTCCTTCAGGGTAGGGGTTCTTAGCCTCAGCGCTACTCTTACTTGGGGTCTGAGATTTTTGTCGCTGTGCCAGGCTGTCTATGCACTGTATGATGTTTAGTAACATTTCTGGCCTCTACCCACTAGATGCTAATGGCAAGCTCTCCCCAGCAGTGACAAAAATGTCTCTGGTATTGCCAAATGTCCCCTGGGAGGGAAAGGTGATGTCCCTGGTTGAGAGAACCACTAGGGATAAATGGGTTTTTTTTGTTCATGTAAACATCGAGAAACAAGGCAGCTTTTAAAAAAATTGTGTATGTGATAATGAGTCTGTATGAACAGTCATTTAGTGAATATGAATAATCAAATTCATGAATAGTCAGCCCTTGGTAGGCCAAAATAACCAGAATAACCATCTATGGAGTGGTAATGTAATGTGGGTAGAATTTAGCAGACATCTGGCTCATAGGATCAGCGCCGTGTTGTTGTTTGGTCGGGTCTTGGTCATTATCTCAGTAGTGCACGTCTCCCATTGGGAAACACAGGCAAGTGAGCCCTTGACCTTGACCCATGGTGTGCACCTGGGTCTTGCCATGCAGCATTTCGTAGCTGGGATATTCAGAGTCCTGGACTTAACCTCTTGGTCTCCACTGACCCCAAAACGAGGGCCCAGTTGTGTCTTCTCTCCTGGCTCCATAAGAGTCTACCACCAGCCCGTTAGAGAGGATCAGAGTTTGAAAAACTCCTTTGGTTTGACATTATTTTAACCTTTAGATCAGCCCCAAAGGCGTAATTTCCTTGCTGCTTTTCCCCCAGTGGAATTTAGAAGTTCCATGGCTTACATCACCATGAGATTTACTTCTTCTCATGTTCACTAAAAGAGACGACACCGAAAGGAAGAACAGGTCTATCTCACAACAGACATACGTAGGATTTGGCAACAGGACAGTCCCCGGTGTCTCCCCGCATAATGAAGCTAATCGGGCTATGAATGATCTTAATTGAATTTGGAGGTATTGCTACTGAGCACTATGGGGAAAGCAGCCAGTAAGGACGGAGTGTCTGTCCCCCAGCATTCAGTAGCAACGCGTTCACATTTAATTAAGATCATTTACACAGTGATTAGCTTTCTTCTTGGGAAGGCGCTGGGGACTTTCCTGCTACTGTTGCCTGCTCACGGCCGTCCTCAGATAGGCCTATCTCCTTTCACAGGTTGCCTCTTCTGGGGACCAGGGGCTTGCTCAGTCCATCCAGAAGTATTGTCCGGAGACGTGGTTTCACGCTGAAAAACACAGAGAATCCAAAATAGTGAAATGCGTAACTAGAGCCCGAGGGGATCATGCCGTCTCACTTTGTCACCAACAGTATATGACCTTGGGCATATTTCTTACATTAGTCTGAGCCTCAGTTTCCTCCTCCATACAATGTTCATGACAGTACCTGCCCTGTCATAGGGTTACTCGCTGTTGTTCACGTTGATCTTGTGCATTCGGAACATGATTTTGACCCAGTGAAAGGTATGAGTTATCAGTGTTAGGTAGCATCAGTCTAATCAAGTAAAATACGTATGTTTCCGTGACAAAGGAAGAGGGGTGTAACTGTAGTGAGATTGTCTTTTCTGTGACGGCTACAAATGAAGTCAATGGGAAGTGACGCTTTCTTCTGGGGAGCCTGTCTTGGTGACAGAGCAACGTAGCAGACACAGTTCTGACTTGCATCAGGCTGAGGACTCAGAGGTCCTAGACTGCTCTGTGTTCACGGGGCTTGCCTTAGACAGGCCGCATTTGTTTCCTCCTCCACCCGAAGCCAGCTGGGCCTTCCCCAGCACAGCACCTAAGCCTTCTAGAAGCTAAACCAGCATCCCTAGACTGGCTTCAGAGGTGACTCAATAAGTGATAAGGAAAAAGCAATTCAAGTGACACAATGACTAACAAGCAAAGGTGTGTCTTTAAAGTTAGTTTAGAGGATACAATCGTGAATTCTTTTGAATTTTTGAATATATTCCTATATTGTAGGGAAAAGAGAAATAATGCTTCCTGGAGATAATTATTATAAATGGTTTGTTTTTGTAAGGATCATGTGGATTTCAGACTCAACAAATTATTTTTTTTTGCAGTAAGGGAAATATAGAAATGGTCTAGTTTCTTCACCACCTAGAATGTTTAGCCAGATGCTTGTGGCTTTCTGAAAGGTGTACAACCCCAACTTCATCCTCTCGTGACCCAGGTTGAGGAATTTATCTCTTCTGTTTCTTTCAAATGCTGTTTGAAGCTGTTTATTTAACTCTGTATGGTAAATTTTCATTGTGTTAGAAGTTCCCCCTATGAATCCAAATTTTAAGTGCATTTTCTAAGAAATGCCTTTATCTACTTTAATTCACTTATCAGGACGCCAGGAAAATGAAATGTGTTAGATCAAGTAGAACAACTTCCCTTCATTTTTGAAATGTGTGTGGTGTTCTGTCGTGGAAGGGTTTCTTTATAACTGTCTCTTTTTTTAACCGAAATCACTCAGGATGATCTCAAGTGCAGAGGAGGTCAGTAAAGAAGATAGTGTCCTTCCTAAGTTGCATGTCTTAATGTGTAAAGATTAAGTACACAAGTAAGCCGAATTATTATTATCAATCATCGGTACAATTATAAAAATGAAAAATGTATTTAAATAAATGTGAGCTGATATTTTTAAGTTCTTACTGGTTGACAGGCTTTAAATCTGCCAGATTTCAAAATATTTGGAAAACTTCGGATATGCATGAAAATGCTTGCTGCCCTCTATAGTAAGAGCTCATTAGCACTTTTATAGAAAATTAATAACTATGGACAGAGGATCTAATCTGAATATCTTTAACATACCTCCCACATACATCATTTTCTAATATGCATTGTGTTGTCATGTTTCAAGTCTATTTTTTATCCTTTATTCTTCTGTGTTAATGTGAGCAGCCTCCCACTCCAGTCATCTGGGCTTTCTTACTGTTACTGTTGGTTTTATACAAACATCCTCAGCTACCTATTTAGACTATTTTATAATGAGCCAGTCAGGTGAAAGGAAGCCCTAGAAGGGATCCCAGGATGATGACTGCAGGCAAACAATGAAATGAGACTGAATCAAGTTTGACACATGATGGGAAATATATGGGTGAAGGCTGCACATGGATGGGACGGAGGAAGCAAAGGAATAGGAGCAGTGGGACAAATTCAATTCAGTCCATGGAAATGGAGAAGTATAAATCGAAATCTGATCTGGCCTAGGAATGGAGGCCCCCTAAGAGGGCTCTGGGCGTGGCCAAAGCAAGAGGGAGGAGCCAGCTCAGGTGCCAGGTTGCTGCACAGAGGAAGCTCTCCAAGAGGACTCAGGAGAGGTTCCTGCAACTTAACCAAGAATGAACTCACTTTCCTCGGGTCCCACTGCTCAGGGAGGGAGAAGAGGTGAGCCAGGAGAGAAGCAGGTGGAGGATAATCACCACACCAGGCAGAATTAGCTCCCTGACAGTGCCCTTGACCTATCTGAGCAGGGGAACGCCAGAGTGGGCAGGAGGTAACACCGTGATGCCAACCACTCTTTTTATTTTCCAGCCGGTGGCAGTGGTACAAAACCTTCTGAATTCACAGGTTCCCTCAATTAGTGGCAATTTCCACTGTGGCTTTTGACACAGACATTATCTGACATTCACTATCTCAGTCCTTAGTACACCTGTTCATTTTCTTCTCTGGACCCTCTTACACAAAGTTCTGTCCTCTGGCCTTAGCACCTCCTTCCCTAAGGTGACGAGGGACGTCATACCAGCCCCGAGATTTCTCAGGTCTTTCCCTGCAGAGCTGACAAAGGGAGCAGGGATAGTCCTCAAAACTACAGCTCTGTTTCAGAATCTTCCCAGCAGGAAACAAAGAGGTTTCTATGTCGTCTATTCCTGAAAGGCCATGACCTTTGTCGGTGGAGTGGCGGAGAGGGGGTGGAGTGGACCAAAGGCTTCCTGCTAAGCCTGGTTGAAAGGTGGGGTCTCCCGTCAGCTTGCTCAGCAAGTTCTCAGAACCCAGGTCTCTGCATCTGTAACACAAAGCAATGATGATCTCTTCTCGACTGGATGTGATGCTCAAGGAGAGAAAGTGATAAATACTTCTCGTGGTCCTTGCCGTTTGCTCATGATAGCAGTAGCAGAAAAATAGTAACTGTGATTAGCATGTATGGGGCGACTCACAAAAATGGTAGTTTTCATTGTGACTATCAATAAATTATCTTGGTAACTATGTTATTTCTATAATGGAACATTCTTTTTTTCAAAGATTTTATTTATGTTTAGAGAGGGAAGGGTAGGAGAAAGAGAGAGAGAGATATCAATGCGCGGTTGCTGGGGGTCATGGCCTGCAACCCAGGCATGTACCCTGACTGGGAATCGAACCTGTGACACTTTGGCTCACAGCTCATGCTCAATCCACTGAGCTATACCAGCCAGGGCTTTATAATTGAACATTCTTAAAAGATGAGTTATTTTTAATGTAAAAAAAACAGCAAATGTGACCCTTAGAATGAAACCGGCAGAGCAAAGGGAAAGAATCTGGGGCCAGCAGTGGCTGAGAGATGCCCTGTTTGTCATTACCCTCCATGCCCACCAGCACTTCCAGCCCGGCCTCGCGCCTCCTGGGACAGAAAGTTGTCGTATGTGGAATGTCAGCACTGAATACGAATGTGGAGATACTCTTGTCATTCGGCCTCCAGTTATGCCAGTGTCATAGGAAAGGGACGAATTAGTCTCAGTGGGAAATTAGAGATGATGTATGTTTTATAGAATGAGATGACATTGGAATTCCCTAGCAATGCATGAGTTTACTGAACCTAAAACTCCTGAATTTGAAGGATACTGGCAGCCTTTTCAGAGCTATCCAGTCCTCGTTGCCTGTGGTTTTAGTCCCTCTTGTCCACTGGGGAGGTGCAGAATGGTAACGAGAGGCTAATCCGTCCTTTGATTGGGGACCTGGACCCACCCCACCTCACAAGGTCAGTTTCGTGCAGCGTGCACAGCTACATAAAGAAGGAGTCCTTGGCTATGAGAGGTTCTCATTTAAGACCATTCGAATCCAAAGAAAGACCAGATGAGGAGATAATAGTCCCTTACAATCGGCGTTGTTCCTTGCATTATATCTTCTTAGATTTCTTTATCTGCAGGCGGAGGAAACCTACTCAGGTAAACAAGCAGACAGTCCAAAGACGGGAGCAGAAGGAAGAATGGAGAGACAGGACAGGAAAGAATAAAGATGGATGCAGAGCATCCCAGAGCAATGGGAAACAGGGGTGCTGTTGGTGTTTGTAGCAAGGACAGTCGTGTGGGACGTCGGCCATCTCTCCACTCAAGATCCAGAGTTCTGGAGGGAAGTGTTGAATGGGCCTTGTGGGGGGTCACATGCCCTGGACCCAGAAAAGCAAAATCCTCTTCATTGTCAGACCCAGGAAGACTGCTGCATAGGGGGATGGGCAGAGAGGGGTCAAAATTACGTCACCAGAAGGAAGTTCCAATGTTAGCACAAAAAAAAAACCAAACACATAAATAAATAACAGGATAGGTGTTACACAGGCCAAAAACCATCACACATCTGCCACACATACTCAGTTTCAGGTAGCCAAAAGTAAGAAAGGAATGAGCTCTCATTAGGGGATGATTTATTGAAAACATAGGTACATGTTCTTGACAGAACTGTTTACATTTATGTGTGTGACTTGTATGTTTTTGTGTATACACACACACACACACACACACTCCCTTCACACTTGACCTGTTAGTGAAAGTTCATTTGTGTGACTGTTGATACTAAAATAATATCGGAGTTTAAGGCAGTAGCAGCTTTCATCACGGACTTCACACAAATTAGTCTGAAATTCCCAGCAGTTTGCTCTAAGGCATCAATTTCCCTGGTGTCGGGCAGACGTGTAATTGGGTTGTGATGTATTTTTAATGATATTTATTATCTTTCAAGTGTTTCTAGAAAACTAAATGAGACACGTAATTTAATTTGATTTAGATCTTCTGGGGTATTTTCTGCTTCTTTCAGTATTGGGTGAGATTTTTATTTATCTTTTATTTCCATTTGCTAAACAACAAGACATGAATATCTACACGCTCCTAAGAGATATACATCGTCAAATCTACTTAAAAAGAAAGTAAGACTCCGAAGGTCTGAATTTAATTTGAAAGTACACCTTGTTTTATAGATCCTATAAAACGTATTGGTATCTTTGGTTTTCCTGATGGAATTAAGGGTTAACAAAATAAAATATGCTGACTTTTCCTTCTATCATGTTTATGTTGAGTATAATGATTAATTTTTTGTATTTGCAAAGGGCTTTATAATTTGGCAAGTTTAACAGGGTCCATTGCACTGAAATGGACTGAGATGTTGAAAGAGTTACTACTGGTCGATTTCTTCTGACATCTATGTCCTTTTTTGTTACCAAGGAAACCGTTTCCAAATTCAGCTTAAGCTGAGCCTGCCCAGCTGTACCGTGCCTAACTTGGACGCAGCTAGTGTTTTTCCACTCTCAGGGAACTGTGGTTCAAAACAGAGAGGAGGTCACAGGGTCAGCAGAAGATGGCTCATTCTTTACTTAATCATTTCCTTTTCGGTAAGAGAGGCCCGTCTTGTTTTCTGAAGCTCCACCATTTGAGAAGTTGTCCAGTGGAACTCCCTCTGATGAAAGGCTGAATTAAATCTGTCACACGACCACAGGCTGACAGCTGTGACCGTGGAGCCAGCTGCACGGCCTCTCTCCCATTTTCTCATTTGTTTCAAACACAAATCGTGTGGAAGTTGGTCCCATGCCAGTTGCATGAAGGCCAAGGGGCCTGGATTAAATTAAGGTCTGAAGAATCCATGTGTCGTTTAGATCTTTTATTTCCTCTAAGAAAAGGAATCATTTCTCTTGAAAATGCAGAGATTAGTTAACAGCTGGGTTGTTTCTGATTAGCTTTGAAGACCTGGAGGGTGGGATTCTTTTCAGGGCCTCTCTCAAGACCCCCGGACCCTCACTCTCAGCTCTTTGCTCGTCTGTGTGCCAAGATGGGAAGAAGATGTTTAAAGAACTGACGTGACAGAGCCTACTGTATTGCTCCTGAAGTAAATAAGTATTTTTATCGGTTTGTTTTTCTGGGTCGTTAGCCAGGATGCAAGCTTATGTAAGACGAACAAGGCATTCCGATGCAGGATAAACTGTGTTAGGAATCTTCTAATTAGAATAAAGTTTCAGATATCTGGAAATGTCTAAGGTAATCAAGGAAATCCAAATTAGCATCAGAGAATAGACTGCATGTGACAGAAAAAATATGTATATAACTTCTCAAAAGTAAGGGGAAAAATCTCTTTTCCTAATGTGTTTCTCGAAAAGAATGAACATGATGGTGGGTAACCAAGGTTTGGCCCCCTGATTACACTTAAAATTTATAGCACAAACACAGGGGCCCAACTATTAATCTTCATTCCTCTCGAATCAGTCCGTTCCCCTGATTAGTCCTTAGTGATCCTGCCAATTCCCCAGTGCCAACACACTGGACCTGCCTGTGAGCAGGTAAAAGCTACAGAAACAGATTCCTAAGTATCTACAACTTGATTGTTGTCTAAATATTTATATTTGCAAAGCTAATGAGTAATACTAAACCAATTCTAAATGTAACCCTTTTTTAATTTTAATCGTTGTTCAAGTACAGTTTTCTGTCCTTTACTCCCATCCCAGCCCACCCACCCAGCCCTCCCCACCTCCCTCTCATTCCACCCACCCCTAGTTTTTGTCCGTGTATCCTTTATACTTGTTCCAGTATACCCTTCCCCTTTCCCCCTGAAATTCCCTCCGCTCTCCCCTCTGGTCACTGTCAGCCTATTCTCTAGTTCAGTGTCATCCTTTTTTTAATCTGCAGGTATAAATATGTAAAACTATTTTCTAGGCTGTTTCTCAAGGAAAATAAAAGGTAGAAGTTCAAGGTGACTTTCATGTGCTGATATACAGAACTGGGTAGATCGCCTTCCTTCTTCCTGTGGGGGACAGAGCAGCCCAAGTTGATTCAGGAGATACATGGGGGGAACACTGCCCATTTGTTTTATTTCACTGTTTTTCCTCATGTCATTACCTCCCTTGTGCCCACAGAGTCATTAATTGTGGAATTTTGTTTGTTTGTGTTTTAAAAGGAAATTCAGATGATCACTATAGAATCACGGAGCCCATCATTCTTGGTCCATGAAGAATTTAGTGTAACTAGTTCAGTTGGCTGGTTGATTTGGCTCGGTTTTGGTGTACATTTTGGGGTAAAACCTGTGGAGTAATCTCAGTCATTTTCAAATAAAGACAAATCTGCATTTGCCGGCATTGGGTGGTTGATGCCACACCCTCACATACCCCACCTCCGTGGTTCTTACAGTGGCACTATGACAAGCAGGAAGCTGCCGTCTGACTCACTGGACTCATTTGAGTCACCTCACTTAGTCCCAGTTTAAATGACTTGTCCCAGCTGTGCAGCTGGTAGGAAAAAGACCCTGAACTTCCAAATGCAGATTCTGACTTATAATCCTTCATGGTAGTGACCAGTGCACAGAGGTGTTGAAGTAATTCACCCGATTTTCATGGTACCCTACAGAACTCGAGATACGTCAGTAAACACATTGATAATTGTTCGTCCCTTTTCTAACTTTCTTTTCCTTAACGTTCTGCTTAACATGCTAGTGTTTATGTATCCTCTTTTTAACTACTTGAATATTAGTCTTTGAACTTCTGCACTGTGTGTCCTTTTCGAGGTGCCCTTTCTGGTGGATTTTCAAAGGCTAAATAATCTTAAAGTCAATGACTCCCCATTGTTTCCATGGAGGCACAGTAATTTGAAAGACCAAGTTCATTTCTTCACCATGAGGAAAGTGATCCATGTTCTTCATAGAAAGTTTAGGAAATGTGAAAACTCAAAATAGCAAAATCCTAAATGTCATAGTCTCCCCTGAATATAATAACTGATAATATTTCGATCTACATCTCTAATTTTTCTTTAAAATTTTTGAGTTTGGTGCAGTTACTCTGGTATGCAATATTCATCCTTATTTTTACTTAACAATAAGACATGAGCAATTTTGCTTGTTATTGCAAACTTCAAAAACTCAGTTTTAATGGCCATGTGGTATATATTCAAATGGATGTGCCGTGATTTTTTAATCATTCCTTATCCTTGCTAATTTATTCTTTCCCATCTTTAGCTGACTACATCCTTCAGAACTTACTACCCCCTACAAATCTAGGATTCTAGATCCAAACTCTAATGTCACTGTATGTGTAAATCTAGAAAACCAGTGTCAAGATGAACTTGACCTTCCCTTCTGACGTGGTGCCCTTTCGTTATCTCTTCCTTAGTAGCAATGCTTGGCACCTTGATCACAGACCCCAACCTCCTTGGGTTTTCCCACAAAAGCCACTCCTATGCAGAATGTCGTGGGTCAACTAATTGCAATGAAGGATTGAAGAGTTACAAGGAGGAACCATCACATGCACGACACAATTATTTATTGATTTGCTCCAACCCCTCTCCTATTTTCAATGTCCTGCCCAAAGCCCATTATAGCACTAAGCCTCTCTCCACAACACACGGTTCTTTGGAAAATATAAACCACACTTTTGGAGCAGCAGCTCTGGTTTCTTTACTTTTTGGATATGGCCTCTACCAGCCTGCCTGCTTTTCTTACCTCTCTTGGGTTAAGGTGAATGTATTTTCTCCATCTTGTTATGGAGTAAATCTTGGGTAATATGTGTGATTGTTTTTAAAATAGAGTCCCAGGAAATGAATTTCTGGATGCAATGACATAAACTTATTACTCAACAAATATTTACTGAGTGCCTACTATTTGCTCTTTGTACACATTAAATTTATAATGCAAGAGCTTCAAACCCAGGACTAGTGAAAATTTAAAACTTATGTGATGAGCACTGTGGGTACAGCACAGGTCTCAGAGCATAACAGATATCACTTCACACTAGAATCACATGCATTCTAGAGTGTGCGTTACACAACATAGAAAACCTATCATCACACTCTGCCTTTCATGCTGGACTTTCCTAAAGCTAGGCTGCATTGTCTCGGTCATTTCTTAGTTCGATCCTATTTCTATTCTGGAGATAAGTCTAGGTTGATCATTTAGTCATTTCATTTTTCGGTGTGACATACTTCAAATGCTTAGCTCTTCCATGTCCTTTCTTCACCCATTTGATTTTTAATTGCAAGTTTGAAAATCATTCAGATATTCGGATAGAACACTACTTTCTTGAAATTAGAGTCTTTAGCTAAGGCGCGGACCATCTGCTTGCTGCAAACCCATTAAACGGCTCTTGGCAGCCCTGGATATGACCAAGGTGGCAGGTTGACCAACTCCAGGACTTGGACATTTTGTTGGCATTCCATGAGAAGCTGCGGAATAAGTAGAAGGGAAGGGAGCATTTGTTTTGTGACAGGATCCATTGTTCTGCAGTGACGTTAAATTGGAGGAGAGCTGTGGATCTGGGGAAGTGGAGCAAACAAATCCCTTAATACGGTGTAAGAAGAATAGGGTGTATTACCCTGTGGTGCAGCACCAACCCTGCTGCATAGTAACAGGTACTGGTGGGCGCCTTTTCCCAGGCCGGGAGTGGTTTCAGAATAGCTAATGAAATTCATTACTCATTGGAAAGAAAAAGAGTGAGAGTAAAAAGTTATATAAAAATCCAGTCCAATTCAGGGTGATCTTGGCACATGCCTCATCCCAGTTGGTGCATTTCCAGGGAGAAGGAGGCGCATTAAATCCAGCAGGGACAAACGCAACCGGTGTAAAGCTGTAAATCAATGCCGCTCCGTTGCCAGTTGCACTCAATGTCTCTGCAAGCATCAGTATTGAGAAGTGAACTTCTCCCACCTTCCTCGTATACATCTGTCTCTTGGACAAAGGTGCCGAACAGACAGCTCTCTTGTTCCAGAGAGGTCTATGCGCTCCATAGCCTAGATTCTTCCGTCATAACAAATTCATGGCCAACACCACCAAATTGCAGGCTCTAGATGATATGAAATATATTATTGTTATTTTTATTTTTAAACCTCAGGTCCACAGTAATTATGATACATTGAATATCTTGAAAGTTACACATTGCCCTGGCTGGCATAGTTCAGTGGATTGAGTGCAGGCTGCAAATCAAAGTGTTGCAGGTTCGATTCCCAGTCAGGGCACATGCCTGGGTTGCAGGCCACGGCCCCCAGCAACCACGCATTGATGTTTCTCTCTCTCAGTCTCTCTCTCTCTCTCTCTCTCTCTCTATATATATATATATATATACATATATATATATATATCTCTATCTCTATCTCTATCTCCCTCCCTTCCCTCTCTAAAAATAAATAAATAAATAAAATCTTTAAAAAAAGAAAGTTACACATCGATTAACGAACACGTTCCTTGGAAAGATTGAACTTAAGTAACACATCTGCTCCCAGAACTTGACTTAATGAATTATATAAAGCAGGTCTGCCAGGTTGTGCAGCCCCATGTCAAATTAACCTCAGCCAACATTTTAAACAGAAAAGGCTCAATAAAGGTCATTGATTGATTGGATGGTATGTCATAGCTTGAAATGAATAAATAAAAATCTATCTTCTGACAGACATTTACATCTGTTGCAAGTTGTGCCTTTTATTGGACGTATCAAGGGGAGTTTAAAATTTAGTTTTTCTGTGGTTTTATTGATAACCTGTCCCTTGTGATATCTGATTTTCCTTTTTTAAAAATATACTTTAGTGGTTATGCTACTATAGTTGCCCCATTTCCCCCCCTTTATTCCCTTTGGCCTTGTACCCCACTCCCACCCGCATTCCCCCCTTCTTAGTTCACGCCCATGGGTCATACATATAAGTTCTTTGGCTTCTCCATTTCCTAGACTATTCTTAACCTCGCCCTGTCTATTTTGTACCTACTATTTATGCTTCTTATTCCCTATACATTTTCCCCTTTTCTCCCTGCTCCCCCACTCCACCAATAACCTTCCATGCAATTTCTGTGATTCTGTTCCTGTTCTAATTATTTGCTTATTTGTTTTGTTTTTGTTTTTGTTTTTTAGGTTTGGTTGTTGATAGTTGTGAGTTTGTTGTCATTTTACTGTTCATAGTTTTTGATCTTTTTCTTTTCCTTAGATAAGTCCCTTTAACATTTCATATAATAAGGGCTTGGTGATGGTGAACTCCTTTAACTTGACCTTATCTGGGAAGCGCTTTATCTGCCCTTCCATTCTAAATGAAAGCTTTGCTGGCCCTGGCTGGTGTGGCTCAATGGATTGAGTGTTGATCTGTGAACCAAAGGTCGCTGGTTCAACTCCCAGCCAGGGCACATACTTGGGTTGCAAGTCAGGTCCCCAGTAGGGGGTGCATGAGAGGCAACCACACATTGATGTTTCTCTCCCTCTCTTTCTCCCTCCCTACTCATCTGCCTAAAAATGAACAAATAAAATATTTTTAAAAAATAAATAAATGATAGCTTTGCTGGATAGAGTAATCTTGGATGTAAGCCCTTGCCTTTTGTGATGTGGAATACTTCTTTTCCATCCCCTCTTGCCTGTAAGTTTTCTTTTGAGAAATCAGCTGATTGGGAACTCCTTTGTAGGTAACTCTCTCCTTATCTTTAATCTTGGATATTGTAATTATCATGTGCCTTGGGTCCAACTTCTTTGGGACTCTCTGAGCTTCCTGGACTTACTGGAAGTCTATTTCCGTTGACAGATTAGGGAAGTTCTCCTTCATTATATTTTCAAATAAGTTTTCAATTTCTTGCTCTTCCTATTCTCCTTCTAGCACCCCTGTGATTCAGATGTTGGAATGTTTAAAGTTGTCCTGGAGGTTCCAAAGCCTTTCCTCATTTTTTGGGGATTCTTGTTTCTTCATTCTGTTCTGGTTAAATGTTTATTTCTTCCTTCTGCTCCAAATTGTTGATTCAAGTCCTGATTTCCTTCCCGTCACTGTTGATTCCCTGTGCATTTTTCTTTAATTCACTTTTAATAGCCTTCACCCTTTCCTCTACTTGGCAACCATACTCAACCAATTCGGAAAGCACCCTGATTACCAGTATTTTGAACTGTGCATCTGATAGGTTGGCTATCTCTTTATCACTTAGTTGTATTTTTTCTGGAGCTTTCATCTGTTCTTTCATTTGGGCCATTTTTGTGTGTCTTGGCAGTCCCGTCACATATTAAGGGGCAGAGCCTTAGGTATTCACCAGGGAGGGGCAACCCATGTAGCTGCATTGTGGTGCTGTACATGGGTGTGGAGTCCAAAAGAGAACAATGCCACTTGCTGGGCTCTGGCTTTCAGTCACTTGCCCCACTACCCGCAAGCAAATTGGACCCTTCTGGTGCTGATTCCCAGGTGGGTGGTTTTGTGTCTGTTCTAGGACCCCGTTGGTCTCTGAATGAACTCTCCTGTGAGGTTGGGAGTTTCTCACACCACTGCAACCCCCATAGATTTTTACAGTCAGAGGTTTTAAGACTTTATTTCCCCGTGCTGGAACCCTGGGTTGCATGGTCTGTCTCGCTCCTCAGTTGTTCCTCCTGGTTTTACCCAGTCAAATGTGGGACCACTTGCTCCATCAGCTACCAACTTGCCCGGTCCATGAGCTGCCATCTGGCCCGCTCCGGTCTGTCCTCCAGCTACCACCTTGCTGCCAGTCCTCTCCACCCTGGCTGCCCATCTCCACCCTTCCTACATGTGTCTGGATAAATGTTTCCTCTTTAACTCCTTGGTTGTCAGCCTTCCATACAGTTTGATTTTCTGGCAGTTGTGGTTGTTTTTTGTTTTTAAATTTATTGTTGTCCTTCTTTTGGCTGTGCAAGGAGGTGCGATATATCTACCCATGCCACCATCTTGGCTGGAAGTCATGAACCCTGATTTTCCTATTGTGCTATTTCAAATGGCATCAACTTTGGATGGAAGGTGGGCCCTCTTGAAATGTCTCCTTTGAAGGTCTTCTTGTCTCCAGCTTATTCATTCATGCTGTAGATTCCAAACAATGGGAATTGAAATTAAAAAGACAGTGCAGACAAGATTGGAGGAGGCCTCTTAAAACATCTTGATGTCATTTGCCTTTAAGTCTACCAGTTTCAACACATGTACTAAGCCACATTCTCACATGGTGGTGTGAAGGACAGAAAGAAGAGGGAAAGTGCTAGTAGCTACACCGTGAACCGTTGGCATGTGAGACCAAAAGGCGTCAAACCCTTCAGCTGGAAATTCACAGCAAGGGGAAGGGACATAACCAACCAAATCTGTAACTCAGATAGCTTACAGGTGGTTTTAAATACGTCCTGTTTCATATGCTACATTTAATATACAAAAATTATATCGAGGGGAAAAAAGGGAGTTCCAGAACAAGTCATGTGTTTCAGACTCAAAGGCCTTTTGGAGCAGTTGGTAACATAAATGTGTGATTTTTCAGGGGAATAGGTCATTGAAAAGGACTGTGGAAGTCCATAGCTGAACTGCAGTGAAATGCCATCACTTAAATACTCACTGAAAGTCAACGAAAAGTAAAACGAAATAAATGCGCCAAACCAAACATCTGGAGCCTGCATGCCTCTTGAACTATCATTCTGTGATCATTGGAATTCATCTTTTTGCCTGGGGAGATGGGGCATTGGAACTTAAAATCAGTCTAAATAAAGTATATCAGAAGACATGGATTTTGGAAGGATTTTTGTTTAATTACTCACATTGTGCGATAGTGTCTCCGTAGCTTCTACTTCAAAATGTTGAAGGTTTCACAGCTCTTTCACTCAATAGATTATGTTGGGCAACTAAATTTCTTCTTTTCTTCCAATATTGCATGGAGTTCTGTGTTTTTATTTGCTAAACCTAGCAGTCTTACTGGAAGGGCCCTTCCAGGAAAAATACTCAGTCTACATTATACTCAGTTTACTTAAGCATTTGTAAAATGGGTTTGGTTTCCTTTTGTTTTGTTTCAATGCAGAAAACACATGAACATCCTTGTTACTGGTCCACTGAGTTACATTTTGTTTTGTTTCATTTTTTTATACTTGGAAAATCATCAGAATAAACATTGTTACTCTCAGGAGCCTACTAGAAATTATTGAAACTGTCAATAAACATTTCTTGAGATTTACCAGCACAGGTCTTGCAAAGAAAGTCTTAAAAATGGGAGCTAATTTTGTGCTTTGCAGACTGGAGAGGGTCAAGGTTGGTGAGCAACTGTTGATGTCCTTGATGTGAAAAGGGAAAAAAGAAACTTTTTTTTTAATTTACAAGGTCAGTCCAGCATACAAATTTCCTGGTGATCACTCCATCTTCCAGGGGCTTTAAAATAATCCAAGCAACCATTTGTTCTCACTTCACCTGATGTAAATGCTTCATCAAAGGGCCAAGGGAACTCCGCTTGTGGCCTTGGTTTTCCAGCATTTCTTGGTAACGCTGCAGTCTTCCTTCTGGGCTCCAGCGCTGAGAGGAAGCGCATCCACCCTGTAATAAAACAATCATACCTTCACCCACTGGCATTAATCTTTTCGATGCTGCGGGCAGTTTCTCTGAGGGAAGCGCCTTTTGTCTCGGCTTCAGGGCATTAGTGCAGAGCGATTACCGAACTATCTCTCAGACGCTTCTCCATTTTCACGGCACTGTGTCTATAAAAGTTACGTTGTTCAATTATGTTTAGAATTCCCCAGCTTCTCTCTGTCGTGGCAGAGAGGCTCAGGGCCAAGCAATGCATCCTGACACAGGATCCATACTCTAGTGACATTGAAGGCAGACTGTGATCCTGTGATTGCCAGCATTTTAAAACAGACTCAAGTAGACCTCCCAGGGAAGTATCTAATTCAGCAAAAGTGATGATCATCATCACAATACTGCAGCAAGTAATGGAAGGCCTCTCTTCCCATGGATAAGGGTCATGGTTACATAAACCTGCAGTGTATGGATGTGATGCGGCTAAAGACAGTGAACTTTCGAGGCTCAGTGTGGATAGCTTGAACTACTTAGAGAGAGGTCAAGTATTTCTGGATCTTCTCCTGTTATTTCAGATCTCGAAATAATAGTTACGTGGCTTAGCCGTACTTGCCGGGTGTCTCTGTGAGTCTATTGGAAGGGTTGCCCCAATGCCAGAGCAAGCCTTGGTGATACAAGAAATAGCCCTGGCTGGTGTAGCTCAGTGGATTGAGCGCGGGCTGCGAACCAAGCATTGCAGGTTTGATTCCCAGTCAGGGCACATGCCTGGGTTGCAGGCCATGGCCCCCAGCAACCACGCATTGATGTTTCTCTCTCTCTCTCTCTCTCTCTCTCTCTTTTTCTCTCCCTTCCCTCTCTAAAAAATATAATAAATAAATAAAATCTTTAAAAAGTATTTTTAAAAAAGAAGTGAAACACAATCAGGCATGGAGAAGATTATATGTGCCAGGAGTTAATATCATTTTCTCTCTCCCTACAGCAAGAAAAACCCAGGCTTCTCGAGCCTTTGGATTATGAAACTGTCATTGAAGAACTTGAAAAGACACATCAGAATGATCCCCTTCGAGACCTCCTCTTCTTCCCCAGTGACGACTTCTCAGTAAGTGGGCTCTTTCCAAACCATCAGAGTTCAGGCGGGCCCCTGCAGGTGACCCTCCCAAAGGTGTTTTCCTCCCTTGGAGAGTAAAGGGAGCGCAGCCTTTCCTACGGCTACCCTTCCTCACGGTCAGTGCACTAAGAATCCACATCCGGCAGTTTCAAGGGCCTAGGCACCTCATAGTTGTGGAAGATGGGCGCTTGGGGACAGGGTGGCCCCCAGGGATGGGGGTGGCATGGGGTTCTGCCAGGGTCCAGCTAGTACTGTGTCCCTGCCAATGAGTGGGTTTCTAACCACTGTCCCATCTGGCCTCACAGCTTCCCTCAGGCGGGTTCTAACCAAAAGCTCCCAAGCAATTGTAGTGAATCAATGGCAAAGGTGGGAGTCTCTTGGCACAAAAGATGTAGTTCCTACAAATCACCCTGAATCTGGGGTGCCCTTTAATAAGGAAATGCAGAGGCCTGTGGGCAAAAACAGATAGTCCGGCACATTTTCATAGAGGATTTGTGATCTTGAGGATAATACTCCCCGGCACACAGACTGCTCTTGGGGTGGTAAAGAGAATGAATGAAAAGGAAATTTGTTTCAGAGAGAAACATAGTAAAGTTATGGATGCTGCCCTGGCTGGCGCAGCTCAGTGGATTGAGCGTGGGCTGCGAACCAAAGTGTCACAGGTTCGATTCCCAGTCAGGGCACATGCCTGGGTTGCAGGTCACGGCCCCCAGCAACCGCACATTGATGTTTCTCTCCCTCTCTCTTTCTCCCTCCCTTCCCTCTCTAAAAAATAAATAAATAAAATCTTTTTTAAAAAGTTATGGATGCTGAGCACCCACGTGTCCCAACCATTCCATCTGTGGTCATCGTAAACATTTAAAAACGGTTAGTAAATATCCAACTACAAAAACAGAGATCTCAATGGGCAGGTGGTGTATTTCCCTAAAAGAAAGGTACTCTCAGACATCACCAACACGGCATTTGAAAACAGAGGAAAAGGCAGCTCCAGGGTCACCCTGGGAAGTGGCCGTTGCCATGGGAACCTCTGCCGAGCTCTGGGCCCTCAGAGCCCACACTTCCCCAAACAGCCCCAAACCTCCATTGCCCTCCCTTAACTTGGGGGCAGGTCTGCCTTCTGGCTTCTAAAGGTTCATCGTTTCCACCTTCCTCCGTAGACTGATAAAAAAAGAAGGTATCATGAAAATTAACTTTCTGTTCCAAGTACAAAGAAGGATGGGAGAAAGGAGACAGACTTGTAGGTAGGAAGAAAACATTCTTCCAATCTTTTTCAGAATTTTAAGTGTCTCCCACAGCAGCATTTGACACACTTGAAGAGAGGCTTATCTCGTGCAGAAATCTCATTTCCGTGGTTGGACCAGGCCACAGGGTCTTGAACTGCAAACACAAAGTTGAACTATGTCTCATTTTTTTAATTCCACATCCTCATTTTCTCTTAGACAGAAGGCAAGCTTAACAAACAGCTTTTTTCTGTCAAACATCAATATACACACACACAAAACAAATCTCAAAACTTTGGAGAACCTTTTCTTCTAGCTCTGTTATTCAGAAACATGTCAAAATCTGCTCCAAGCCTCCCTAACGCGAGAAGAGAGTGGAGGCGTGTAGATGGAATGAAACATGGGCACTGAGTTTGACTTCCTTGAGGGGCATCTTCCCACCCTCGCTGCAGTTAAGGAAGGCCTGATCATGGGATGACCTTTGCCATCCTTAAATGGTTTGCACAGAACACATGATAACACACTTTTTTTTTTATTTTCCCACTGCGAACATTTCAGTAAATACACTAAGTTCTTTCATCCTTTGCCTGTTCACAGGCCTCCCGTGGCCACCTCCAGTACCATCAAAATGAAGGGCAAAAGCGTTAGCATTGCCCCAGGTTTGTCCAACATCTGATCCTTGTCCATTCCTCAAGACCATGCTCTCCTGCCTCCCCCCAAATGCTCACCCCTAACACCCACAGGTATCCTCGCTCCCAACTGAGGTCACACACTAGCACGGTTCTGAATGGAACATTCTGTCACCCCTCAGACTATGGCCCTCCTTTACTCATTCAGCAGATGTACAATACCGCACGTGAGGCATGAATCTCAGAGTGGGGAAAGAGCAATGATTAGACAGAAACTACCCTATTTTTAATGGAGCTTGCCTTTGGGTGTGAGGAATCAGGCCAAAAAAAAAAAAAAAAAAGTAAACCAATGAATTCACAAGATAATTGGGACACAGAACAGTTCTGTGAAGAAAATGAGACAGGGCCGTGCAATAGGGACCGACAATAGGAAGAACTGAGTTGGACTGGGTGGTGAAGGACAGCACCTCGGACAAGGTGACATCTGAGCTGGGTGTTGGGTCCTGGAGGAGGGCCAACCATGCTAAAACCTGGGGAGGGTGGGGTGGGGCTGGGAGGGGTGTCTCGGGCTGAAAGAAGCTGCCGCGAGGCCCCAAAGAGCTCTGAGACGGAAGATGGTGGGGGCAGACAGAGGGAGTGGTTACCGAGGTCAGGCAAGGACAAGACAGGGCTTTGCACCTTATTCCAAAGGCACCTGGCTAGTCACTGAGGAGTTCCCAGGGGGACAGATGACCTGGTGCGTGTTATCAGAACATCTAACAGGGTGAGGAGGACCCTGGGAGACCAGTTGGGAGAACAGCTTCCAATCAGCACTCAAGGGACTTCTGATGCCACCGAGTCCCTATTATCAGAAATGTCACCTCAAAAAAACAGCTACATTTGTATTTGCATTAAGCACCCACTAAATCAAAGGATAGTGTCAAATATTGTTACTATACAACATTGCCAGTTTTTGAGCAAGATTCAGATGGATGGTTAGTTCTTCCTCTTTGCTGCCCTCCGAAGTAAGAGTTGACAAAGGTGGCCCATGGGCAGCCTGCTGCCTATTTTTGTGTGTCCTGTGAACTAAGGATGAATTTTATGTTTTTTTTAACACTGCCTTGTTGTATTTTCTTCACCAAACTGGTTAAATAATGCAAGGGAAAAAAGCCTATTTTGTAACTCATAAAAATTACATGAAATTCAGATTTTGGCATCCATAAATGAGGTTTCCCTTAAATCCCATGATGCCCTTCTCTTCACCTGTGGACCATGGCTGTTTTCATGACCCCAGGGCAGAGGTCAGCAGGGCTGCGGTAACTGCAGCACGGATGGAGGACCCTTAAAAATTGATCTGACCCTCTGCGGAAAACATTTAGGGAGCTCTATTGTACAGATCCCTGCTAACACACATTGTGTTCACGTTTTGGGGTTTTCATCTTCCTCTGTGTGGAATAAAGAGCTTTCCTTAGGCCCTGGCTGGCGTAACTCAGTGGATTGAGCGCAGGCTGCGAACCAAAGCATCGCAGGTTCGATTCCCAGTCAGGGTACATGCCTGGGTTGCAGACCATGGCCCCCAGCAACCACACATTGATGCCTCTCTCCCTCTCTCTCTCTCTCTCTCTCTCTCTCTCCCTCCCTCCCTCTTTCTCTCTCTCTCTCCCTCCCTTCCCTCTTTAAAAATAAATAAATAAATTCTTTAAAAAAAAAAAAGAGCTTTCCTTAAAAGCTTTCTGCCCCTGTCTGCTCCATCCACAGCCCATGTCACATGGCAGGGGTCACCAGCAGCGAGCCTCCTGGTCACCGGGCTAGATGATCATTCCCTGGGCTCCTCCCTGAGTGATGGTGAGGATTCTCTGGGGTGTGTGCGGACAGTCCCCGCTCACCCAATGGGAAGTGGAATTAGATGACCACTCGGTCCTAAGGCGTCACAGGGTGGAAGGAAGGGGAGGAGCCCCAACTCCTCCCCCTCCTCCCCACGGCCCAGAATCCAGCTCACTCCGGTGTTCCCACATTTCCAAGCACCCACACTTAGAGCAGACATCCTTCATGGCTTGGTTTGTTTAATCAATATTTATTCAGCACCCACAAGGTGCTGAATATAGAACACTTCCTAGACGAGCGAGACTGACAGGAAAAACAAAAACCCTGTGATTAAGAAGTGTATGCCCTAATATGGATGAAAAACAAAGTCGATGAAGAATGCTTATAGTTCAGAAATACCAAGAAGCTCTGCGTTGTTTCTCTCTGTCCACGCTCCCGGCCCAAGTCATCATCATCATTTTGGGCCTAGACCCCCAGAAGTGGCTTTTAAGGGGTCTTCCTGCTTCTTTCCTGCCTCTGCTCAATTCATTTAAAGAGAGCTGTTAGAAATGCAAGTCAGGTCATGCCAGGCCTCCGGTTAAAACGTTCTAGTGGGTTTCCATTGTCTTGAGCACCCACTCAAGCTCCTTCTTGCCTTCGTCCCAGTCTTCCGGTTCCTAATGTTCTCTGAGCCCTTACCTCCCAGCCCAGTTTCCAGGACACCTACGGTCTCTGTGCTCCCTGAACCTGCCACATTCATAGGGCCTTTACCCTCTCTGCAGGCCGGTTCCAGTTTTTTATCTGTGGTTCGGTTCAAATGCTACCTCTGCGAGGACATGTCTGTGACTCCAACCAACATTGCCCTACCCCCACACTGCACTGTGCTGTCCCATCAGCTGGCCAGCTTCTCTTTGTAGCATTCATCACTACCTAGAAAGCTCTCGGGTTGCTTTTTCCCTCCTCGTGTTGCTTTCCGTTAGCACGTAACCTCTAGGAGGGCAGGGATGTCTTTTGTTGTGATCATTGCAAGACCCCCCGCAACTAGAGTGGTCCTTGGCACAACGCAAGTGGAAAATGAATATTTATTTCAGAACCATTTAGGTCATTAGTTTAGAACATAACTTCAATCCTTTGAGTACCTCTAGGAACCGGATGGCCATTCTGAAATGAAATTTGGGAATAAACAGAATGAAGTAACCGGCCTTTCCTGAGGAGGAGGAAAATGGCCATTAATGTACTTTCCTTCTTGACACCACTCAACATATCACCTTAAAGAAGTAGTATTAAGAGCCCCTTTCTCCAGAGGCTCATTCGACCTAGTATGGTGCCTGGCTAACTTCCTCCCTGTAACACTTAATGAACTTATTCACACGCTTTTTGTTACTAGGCAGGGAAAAAATCCATTTATAACTGTATTTCCAGTACTCAACACAATGTCTGGCTCATGGGCATACAGTAAAGACTGCTGAACATGGAATTAAAACCATCTTCCTCCAGGTTAAGGGGCTGAAGTAGAAGCATCTTCATTATCTTGCCACAGCAGGTAGAAATAGTTTCTCCTGGTGTGTGGGTCCCAAGAGCGGGCACCATGGTCTTCTGAGTGACTGTTGATGACTCACCAGAAAGTAGCTGTTTAGATGCACTTGCTAACCCAGTTCAGAAACATGCACTACTTCAATAATGACATTATATTTGCTGTTCTTGTTTTTCTCATCTTTTTTTTTTGAAGCTGGTAACAATAGAAGCTTCAGAGCCCCCAAATGAAGAACTTAGTCACCAAACTGCATCTTAGTGGACTAGGCCAGGACAGTAGGAAGGAAAAGGAAAGCTACAGGACAGTTTTGGGGCCACGCTGAATCATATCGCGGAGGGATTCTGTTCAAGGAGGGGCAGGTACAAAAGGGCAGACCAAAAAGTGAGAAAGCCAGAAATGAGTTTCTTGTGCTGAGAAAGACACAGAGAGCCTGAGGTGAAATCATTTCTGGAAGCTGTGGACCTGAAGTAAGAAGGCATACGACTCCACACCGCTAGCAGTGGCCGCCTCACACCACGAGAAAGCGTCATCTCCTTGATCCCAGTACTGCCCACACCAAGAAAACTGCTCTCCTGCAGCTCAGCCTACGGCCCTCGTTCTGGGAACTAAGCTGTGAACATCACCCATATAAACACGGGGCAGTGCGTACATTTGAAAGGTTATACTTTCAACACGGGGCAATGCCATTGTCAAAGTCAAAGGTCTATCTACACACCTGAAGTAGCCTGTTTAGAGTTACGAGATCTTCTCACAATTCTTCTTTATATGGAATCCCTTGTGCATAGCAGAATTAGTGTCTCTGGGCTCTTCAATACATCCTGCGGTTTTCATTGGCTCGCTATTATTACTGAGTGAATCGTGATTTTTTAGCACACCAAAGGCTTGTTCTTTTCATAGTATGTTTTTAGCTATAAAAAGCAACTGGTGTATGGGGATTTCCAGGCTCAACCACGTGGGTCATTTGGTGAGAGGAAGCAGCAACGTCTTAATATTCTTTTTCAATTGTAAAGCAGAAAGGTCATGAGTTTTTTTTTCTTCTTCTTCTTACTTCTCTTACTGAGACACAACGTAACATTTCACAGGAACCTCAACCTCTTTTTAATCCTTGGCTTCTGAGGCTTTAAATGGCTCACAGTGTTCATGCGAGAACACTGTAATTGCCATTTAAAAGCTAAGTAATAGTCTTTGTCAAACGCGGCTATTTCTAAGTTATAATATCCCTCTCATTTACAAGCTAATGAAGCTGAGCTTTGCAAAGGCTCTTGTTCAAGGATGGAGCGTTAACTGGGAGGACAGAAATCGAACATAAGCACCTTGACGCTGGTGTTAAAGAGTTTCTATCTAAATAGCATACTTTCGGTCAGCTGCTTCTTGGAAAACTATGCTGCACGACTTGAGAGAAGTAGTCACTCCCCAAATCCCAGGGTGAGTGGTGTCATTACATAATTGGTGCGACAGTGAAATGACTGCAGCGTGCTTATTTCAGCTCAGTAAGAACATGTGGACATATGTCCAAATACAGGCCCGCACACCTGCGGTCACAGCCGGCATTGCTCACAATAGCCCCGAAGTGGAAACACCCACACGTCTGTCACGTGGTGAATGGGTAAACAATTCCACCTGGAAAGCAGTGAAGCACTTTGTGACATGCTGCAACAAGGATGAAACTTGGAAACATTATGCTAAGTGAAAGAGGCCAGTCACAAAGGCCACGTGTGGTGTAAGTCCATTTGCAGGAAGTGTCCAGAATAGGCAAATTCACAGAGACAGGAAGCAGATTCGTCATTGTCAAGGGTTGGTTGGGGAGAAGGGAGATTGGAAAGTAACTGCTAATGGGTACGGGTTTCTTCTGGGGGTGATGAAAATGTTCCAAAATGAAATAGTGGTCATGGCTGCACAGCCCTGTGAGTGTACTCAAACCGGTGAATTCTAAACGTCAGAGGGTGAGTTTTGTGGCATGTCAGCTTCATCTCAGTGACGCTGTTATTAAAAAAAAAAAGAAATTGCTCTAGACATGCCTGTGTTCAAGTACTTCATTCTTTAAAAGAATTAAATAAAAGTATAACAAACAGCAAAGAACATGGCAAAAGACATTTCAATTATTATCATTTATTTCCAAAGCAGACTTAATGTGACTTGCTTATATGCAAAAACCAAACACACACACACACACACACACGGAAAAGGACTGACTTCACTCATCACTAGCAGAGCTTTCGGTTCTAAAAGATTCTCTAGCTGAGCTGCCAACTTCATGCATGATACAGGCAGCAAATCCTACAGTTTGGAGAAGGGAAAATGTAGGTTGCATGAATTAGAGAAGATTTTTTTCAAAAGCAGCTGACACCTGTACTAGAGCTGAGATGAGGAAAGAAAGGAGTTGTCGGAGAGGCAGGGAGCGTGGGCAAAGCTTGGGTGGCACTGAGCCCACAGGAAGAAGGGACGTGAGCGGCCGCGTGGGAAGGTGCTACGGCAGGGTGGCCACAGCGGGTCAGCTCGTGCCTGAGGCCCATTGCACATCACAGGGCCACGTCTGCAGGCCGCACAGGCCACTGTGCCCTTCCTTGCACAGTGAGCTCAGACCATAACCTCGACTCCCTGCCAATGGAAGGACCTGGTGCCTAAGTGTCTGTATACCGGAGCACTGGGTTGATTCATGCTCACATTTTTCCATACATAGAATGTTTTGTCCTCACCTCCTTAGAGGGGATGAAACACATTTTAAAGACTGGAAAATGAATCCCCAAAAAGAAGTGAAATGACTTGTTCAGTGGTTTCCAGTCTAAGAGTAAAACTGGAACCGGGTCTGCAAACCTCCCCTCTTAGACACATGAGCACTGCCGTGGAGGCGTCCCCATGTCCCCATGTCCCCATGCTCAGCTTCGCTGGATGAGGACAGCTGTAGGACAGTAACGGGCCACAGCTCCCTATCTGTGCATTGCTCATATGGTTTAACTCCAGCAAAACAAGGACTTTCCTCCTAAAGCCCAATGAAGGTATTAAAGTGGTATTCTCATGTACTTGAAAAAAACAAAATCAAATGACACTGTTTTGAATATGGTGGTAAAAAAAAAAGTTTTTCGAGCAGCTAATGCAGCAGAAGCGCCTGCTCTACTAAAATGACAGACACAGTCTGTGTTAGTCTGAGCAACTCAGGTGAAGATCACTTCCGAACACATGCTTAGGTTGGAACTGACGGTGAAGTGTTATTTAAGAGTGCCTGCTGTGAGCCTCGTTGACTTCTCAGGCTGGGACTGGTGACTACAAACCCCATCATGCGTGTCCTCTTTTTGGAACAGCTGGGATCTACCGTGCTGTCGCAGGGAGCTGTGCTCAGCCCCAGAATAGGAAAAGCAGACCATTTATTAGACTCTGACAGTGGCCTTTGGTCACTTGAGAAATGGCCCTGATGTGCTTGGAATGAAGTCCTCTGTGGTCATTTTTGTCAGCAGAATGGTGACAGACATGGCCACCAAGACTAGCCACTGCAGAACAGAAGGAACCGGAAGGTGGCAGGGCCATGGCCTAAGATGTCTGAACGTTATGGACCTGAAATTCCAAACCCAGGCCTGCATGCATTGTTTCATAAATTAAAATGATAGTTTCCACTTCCAAAGGCTTAGCCTCTGGACAATAGCCCCTTATAAAACGCTAGCACCGAAGGAGGAGCTCGGCTGCCTGCCAGGGCAGCCTGGGCCCCATTGCATGCTGTTGAGCTGTGCTAATTGTCGACCAGAGGGTTTATAAAAGAGAACAGGAAGTCTGTTGTGGCCAAGGCAATTTGTAGTGGTCTAAAAGCATCCAGTTCTCAGAAACGAAATTCTCTGTAACCTTAACAAATATGACTCTGTAGAGTTTTCTTTTTTTGATCAATTTATTTTCGTGTCTAAGGAGACACATGAAAGAAGTCAAAAATGAGCAGAAGAACCACAGTCTTACACTCTCAAAACTCTTTGGAGGCTTTCTGCTTTCTCAGGCAATTTCTCCAGTATTACCACAAAACAGAACTGAGATCCATAGCATGCTATGGGCATGCGTGTGGCGTGCGTCCCTTTTCTCATCTCTTCTGTGTTCTGTGCCAGGTATTAGATGTGCAGTAACTTCATGCACACTGTAAAGTACCGTTTTAGGTTTATGTCACGGTTACGTGGGGGTGATTCGGTCCCCGTGATCATTTCATAACTAGAGGTCATCGGGAGTCACTCAGAGCCATTGTACACAGGATCAGTTTTTGTGGCCCTGACCCCATTGAATTCCCAATCTCATACGCTGCGTGTAAGAGTGAGCTTAGGTATTGAAACTCTATCTGTACTATGTGACCTCATGAATCAAGCAGCCCTGTAATGATTATTACTGAAAACCTGGGTTTGCATTCCAGATACTTACCATGAAGGGAGAAAAGCTTCTTGCACTAGCTCAGTATGAGCTCTGTCATATTACACCACAGAGAAGCGATCTTAGTGAGGCAGTGGGTTATGATGGAACTGAACAGGGAGTGTACGGTGGGGCCATGTTGCTCAGACTGAGAGCATCTAGAACAGCTATTTTTTTTCCAAAAGGCAAAAGATCGATAGAAGTCTATAGTCCATCATGAAAAAGGGGAACCGTTTGCTTTTTATATAAAAATTTTATTATAAAATAGTGATTGAAGTATAGAAAAATGTTTGAATTAGAGAAAAAAAGAATCCCTAATCTTGCAGATGGATCACACTGTGTCATGTTCCCTAGAAACCAAGCCAGTGACACTGTGTATCTGCGAATTATCTGTCCAAACAAGAAATAAATTATCCCCAAATAATCGGGATCCAGCGGTAATCCCCAAAGCTCAATTCAGGCATGGATTTTAATCTTCTACTTCAAAGTTTGAGTTCATTCACTGTTTATCTAACAGAGTGAGTAACATAAAAGAAAATAGTTGAAAGAGGAAATTCAAAAGGGATGAAAAAATGTAAATTCTAGATAATAATAAATCTTAAATTCACCCTAGCAAACTTCCCTTGGGAGGCGATGGCTCCCTGTGAGGGTGTCCCTGCGCTGGGTTGGAATCGATGGCCATGACTCTCAGCGCTTCCGCACCCTGGTCACGCAGCTGCAGCCGCATCCCAGGGGGAAGACGCTGATGAAGGAGCTCAGTCCGCAGCCGTGGTTCGGGATGAGCACTGATTTTTACTGCACGATGAATCTTCAACCCAGCGTTCTCATGACTTCTTAGTCTCTGATCTTGTTAGAGTCACGTGGCATTCTTCCTCTTTCACAGGGTCCACGCCACATGCTCCCCAAGCACACACACACCCACTCACACCCATACACTCACACAGCACACCCACTCTCACATGCACATGTATGTGCTCACACACCACACACACTCACATCATACACATTTACAGACACACTCAAATACTGCACATTCCCATCGTACTCACATAGCACGCACATACTTGCACACCCTTCTCACCAGATACACATATCCTTAAACACACAGGCACACCCATACACTACACCCAGTCACATGTGTTCACACAGATACACACCACATGCACACACACATGCTCATGCAAAACACCCATATGTGTGCTCACATACTCAACACCTTTAACAAGTAAGTATTTAAGGCTGTAAGCCCCGAACCAGGCACTGAGGTTACAGCAGTAAATGGAAGAGACCAAATGTCTTGCCCTCATGGAGCTCACGTCAGGAGTGAGAAAAGAGGGAACCTGAAGAAAACAGGAGTCCGGGCCTGGAGGAAAAGTAAGGATGCTGCCCTGGGGGGCGGAGCCTATGGCAGCTCTGAACTCAGAAGACTGAATTCCCCAGCTCCCTCTCCTCCCCATCCTTCCCCCAAGCAAGAAGGGTTTTGACACTTTCTTCAGTTCCAACAATCAGCACAGAAAAAATACCCCTTGTCTAGAACAGTTCCAATGACCTTTAGCTTGTGCTTTAGAAACCCTGATGAATCATGTGTGGGTTTGGGGATGTATAAAATGAAAGATCCCAACTGTTGGTACCATGTATGTGGACAGACTCATCATCCCAGCATCCCTGCAATCAGAAGCACAGACTGAAGGGAGCTGGTGCCTGGGGAAGGAAAGTCACTGTTGTACCACATCCATAGCCCCCTGGCTTGATAGAGTGGAAGGTTTATAAAGAGGAAACGACCCGTGAATTCTACTGTAGCTATTTTGTTTTCAGAGGTGCTTTTATACTTTCAGTGTATGTATATTCATTTAACAGAAGGATGTTTGTTTAGCATTGAAAATGTTTTGTCCATTTCAACAACAACAACCAAAAATGACACTAAGAACATGACTTGTTGTCTTCAAGGTACACATTCACTGGACACCCCTCCACCCCTCCCATCCCCAATTGTGACTACAGGCAGACACATACAAAGCATCCTCCAAAAAGGGCTAAATTCACCCTATAGATGTTCAAAAGATTATTTACAGTAGGATTACAATCATGCTGATTTTGCAAATTGTCTTGTTTATCTCAAATTTATTTTAGCATTAACAACAAAATATACCAGTGGAATTAAACCAGTCTCAATATACAGATGTCCAAATTTTCACTTTTTTGTAGGGAAGGAAGCAGCTTAAAATTATGAGCTTCACTGATAAAACAGTAATTGTAATAATGCTAGTGAGTGGTAATCCAAGGAAGGTTTGGATCTTCTCTCCTAGAGGATAAATGCTAGTAATTGTAATAATCCAAAGAAGGTTTAGGTCTTCTCTCCTGGTGAATACATTGGTAGGAACCATGGAAGTTTCTCTGTCTTCTCTTAGCTTTAAATGCTAAGATGGAAATCACTTCCCTGTTGTGTTTTTGATGCAATGGTCTGCACGATGCTTTTGAGTTAGAGAGCTTAACTTCTTCTCCTTGCTCCCCTCAGACCGCCACAGTTGCTTGGGATATCCGGACGTTGTACTCAACAGTACCTGAAGATGCAGAGCACAAAGCAGAAAGTTTACTGGTGAAGGAGGTAAATGTGATGCTTCCCCTCATTTATTTTGTAGAGCTTTGCTTTCCTCCCAGTTCTTATTGTAACTTTATCATTATTGTCGTCCTCACTTTTTCAATAGCGAATTTTAAATGCAACGATTCGTTGGTGTTTTCCAACCTTGGTCGCCTGGAAATGGTTTTGGTTTTCCTAGTAATCATTTTTTATTGTCTGCTGACTATTCAAATTTTGGAATTTTGCTTGTTTGTTTTTATTTAACTTAAAACCCCCACACTGAGGAATATTTGAGTATTCATTATAGGCAGATTTCATTTCATTTTACTTATTTGGATTGAGTTGTAGGCAAGGCCTTACTATGTGAGAATTTTGGATAATAGCATTTCTATTTTAAGAGATGCATTTCCTTTTTTTATTGTTGTTCAATTACAGCCATCCCCATTTCTCCCCATTACTCTCCCCTGCCCCCTCCCTACATTCACTCTTCACCCCTCCCCCATTGTGTTTGTCCATGGGTCCTTTATATACATGTTCCTTAAGAGGTACATTCCTTTTAGGTAGTGACTGCGGTGCTAGTTAATGGTAAAACCCTGTGGGCAGCTTTAAGCGATGGATAAAAATCAGCTGGCACGTCACCTACTTGCACTTGATGGGTTCACAACATGACTGCAGGCTGCTCTAGGGAAGGGACTGGGCTGGCATGTAACAGCGACTTAGCAGGTGTTTGTTGAATGAATAAATGAAGTGGTCCTTCCTTTACAGAAAATGCAATGATAAAATTTAGCCCCAGACAGGTTAACCTGACAGTGGTCTTTAACCCTGAGAAAGTAATGTGTCCTAATTAGGATTTAATTAAAGCTACACACAAGAGGGGAACCCTTTCTCAGCTCTTAAACATTTTATATGAATATAAGCTGCATATTTGTGCATGTATTAATACCAGTGTGATTAATCATATTTTATGTCATGCTAGTCTTTTTTACATATATGTATATGTCTATAAATACCTTTATGTTGTACTACATATCTTTATGTTACACTATTCTATCCAAGCCTTTTTTTTTTGCCAGAAATTTACTTGTTTATTTTTTCCAATTCCTTGATTTCAAATTTATTTCCCAAAGTTCACGTTAAATTATAGCCTGTTTTAAGGAAGTAGAAAAAGAGGAAAAATGCAGAGTTAGATCTCATCAGGATATCTGAGCATATTGTTTTCATACTTACTAATAAAAATAACCAGGGTGACATCAGTACCATAACATTTTGTTTACAGTCACCACAGAGGAAGCTTGAATATCTACTAGGGCATCATTGTTTAAAAAAGAAAAACATAAGAGAGTTGGGAAATTATTTACTACTCAGGAAAATCAGAATCAATGAGACCAAGCCTATAAAAGTCCTGTAGGGACACCCGTATGTGTTAAATGAGGTAGGGTTTGAAATGGATGTGACATTGAATTCCTAACAGGATATTTAACCTGGTCTTTTTACATGATCTTCACCAAAATGTTGCACGTTATTTATAAAGATCTTTGTTGTCAAATTCACTTCAGTGTGTTTTATGGTTTTGCTGCAAATGTGATGGAATGTTAAAAATCCACTTCCTTTTCTTAGTATTCATTACTACTATCTTTTAAAAGCTATTAATTTTCAAGTATGCATAACTAGCTTACTAAACTCTCTTATCCTAATAGTTCTTATTTGATTTTTAGGTGTGTAGTCACATCAGGATATTTTTGTCTTATTGTATTGTCTACCATCGATAAAACAGTGTTGAATAACAATGCTAGTATCAGGCATCTTGTCTTATTTTTAAGTTCGTGTTTTATGACACTTTCTGGCATAAAAGAAATGTCTAAGAAGGGTCTTTCTTGGTCTCTACAGTACTTACAATGACTGGCTACTTATGTTTTGTAATGCGTATTCAGTGTATTGATAGAAGAGCTTTCCTGCTTGGATTCATAAAGTGCTACAGTGGATTTAATAAGTTGTTGTCCTGGGGATCCATACTTGTGTTTCTGGTATAAATTTTTGTGCTCAAGTTGTATTTCTACCTTCATACCCTACTGCATTAGAATTGCTCATATTCCTGGCTGGCGTAGCTCAGTGGATTGAGCGCGGGCTGGGAACTGAAGTGTCCCAGGTTCGATTCCCAGCCAGGGTACATTCCTAGGTTGCAGGCCATGACCCCCAGCAACCGCACATTGATGTTTCTCTCTCTCTCTTCCTCTATCTCTCTCTCCCTTCCCTCTCTAAAAATAAATAAATAAAATCTTTAAAAAAATAAAAATAAATAAAAAAAACTCCAATAGAAAAAAAAGAATTGCTCATATTGTACTTCAAATTTTTTTACATTCATATTTATGAGTGAAATTTGGCTGTAGTTTTCTCTCCCACCTCCTTTGGTATTAGAGAAATGCTAGCTTTAAAAAATAAATTGAGACAATTTCCAATTTTTTTATATTGTGGAATAAACAAGTAGCCAGTGAAATGAAGCAGGATATGTAGAAAAAGATCCAAGTATGTATGGTTTCTTAATAAATGGTAAATATGGCACGTGACATCCTTTGGGAGTGGGGGAACAATTCCACAAATATTTGGTTAACCATTTGGGGTGAATATAAAGTTAGGGCTCTCTATCTCACATTACATACAAAAATTAACTCCAGATAAATATTAAAAATCTGAACAATGAATCCCAGATATGTCTGCAAAAAAGAAAATTGTAAAGATTGTGAAAATGGATAGACTTCAGGAAATAAGAAAATTTTAATTTGTATATGATAAATGGTACCATAAAGCCAAAAGGAAATACTTAACCACAGAAATTATTTGCAACTCATATATCTTTTGTCCCACACACAGACAGCCATGCCCCTCATATTCAAAATCCTACAAATTAATAAGGAAAAGATTAATAACCCAGGAAAATATAAACAAAAATATGAACAAGGAGTTCAAGAAGAAGAAATGCAGTAGACCAAGGTGCATACAAAGTTGCCAACCCTCTCTTGTATCATGGAAATACGAACTAAAACAAAAATGGCTTGTAAAATCTGAAAGGTGAAAAATTTTAAGGTGAATATAACTTAGAGACGGAATACAGGGAAATAAACACTATCACACATTGTCGGTAATACATGTCTGTAACCTTAGGAGATGTAATTCAAATGTTTCTTTTAAGTAGTACACATGAATATACAGCATGAATATTATAAAAACAAACACTAGGGCATAAAATATAATTATAAGCATAAGCATTGCTGTGCTGGGCAGTTTGTATTATCAATTGATAAGGGTTCGGGGGAATCAGTGTTGACACATTTATATATTATAACATTGTACTATATAGCTAGTAAAACTTACATATATTTAAATATATTAACTTGGAGGCCCTTGACATGTTGTTAAGAGAAAAAAGTAAGTTACAGAATATATGGTGTGATATTAGTGAAGATATAAAACCTACATGTCTATAAGTAAATTATAAAACCTACATGTGTGTAAGTAAATATGTTTATATACACCTAGAAAAAGTATTTTTATTCTTTTCATTTTGCATTTTACTTTATTTTTTTACTTTTACTTATTTTTTTACTTTATTATTGTTGTTCAAGTAGTTGTCTCCATCTTCCCCCCTCCCCCCACCCCAGTACTTTTAAAATGCATATTAAACTCATAGCATTGCTTACCTCACAAGTTGGAGATCACAGGGGATAGGGAGAGGTTGATTTTCAATATATATTCTCTATCATTGTGGTGTTACAAATGAATTGTTATAATTAAACAATATTTCAGAAAAAAATAGTTAGAATGTATCTTAAAATACTGCCAGAATTAGAAGCGATCAAGTCTATTTCTGAAACTTATTCTCTAACAGTGAAAATCTACCTTTATTTTTCAAGGCATTAGGTAGTCACCTTAGAGACTAGAGACTGCATTAGATTCCTTTGTTATTGTTATTTTAGTTAGATGATAAAAATACCATATAAAGCAATCAAAACCCCATATGTGTTTGCTTTCTCTACCTCTGGGCTTGTCATCTGTCCCAGAGACCATTACGTTCATCTGACATAATCCCTTCTTAATCATTTGTGGCATAACTACCATGGATTTATACAGGATTGCAGGATTTTAGGGACTTTTCAGTTCGTGGCCCTTTCACCACTTTCTAGGCATTTGCATGTTTCCAGGCCCCCAGCGGCCTCCTTCGGGCCGTGGGACATTGTTCTCACAGACCAGGGGTTCTCAGCTTTCTGCTGTGGGTCTGCAGCAGCTGACCTCTGAGGCCCTGGCTGCGGTTGCCAGCTTGCTTCAGCTCTTGCCTCCTCATATCTGCTCATTCTATTGCCTGGTTTGCCTTTGAGGCAGGGCCAGTCAGATCAGATCCTGACTCCCTCCCAGGACTGGTTCAGAAGCCCCGCCCCCAATCTCTGGGTCCAATCAGGATCCCAGAGATAAAGAGATGAGATTGCCTGCAAAGCAGACTAATACGACACTGGGGACTTCTAAGGGTATTCTAGGGTTCTCAGAGAACTTCGGCTTTATGTGTGCTTCCATGAGTTGATGTGCCACAGCTTCAAATGAGCAGACTGATCTCTTTTTTAATTATATTTTATTGATCATGCTATTACAGTTGTCCCGATTTTTCGCCCTTTGCCCCCCTCCACCCAGCACCCCCTACTCCCTTAGGCAATCCCCCCACCATTGTTCTCTTTCTAGTTCCCTGAGAATGTCAGCTTCAGCTGAGACCCGGTTGACCACATTTGCCTTTATCTGGCTCTGTGTGTATCCTGGGGCGAAATTTCTCGCCCTCACCCTTGCTCCTAGTTTAATTCCCTTTCAGCAGCTTGCACCCTGGAATTATTTCTCCTCTTCTCATTTGCACCCTCCGCTTCTCATTTGCCCTAAACACTGCTCCATGGAAAAGTCAAGTACAATGTCTTCTACTTTAGGTCTCAAGTGTCTGTCAAACTTCCATGTTGCACATCTCAGGACAGAGCTTTCAGCTCAGCTATGGGTGAATCTCTTTATCATGCTTTTTCCACCTTCATGGATCTAAAGTAGAAACAAGAGGAAGAAGAGGAAGAAGGCTGGGAAGAAGTCCTTCCCTGCTAAAATGTCTGCATCACTAGCAGTGAGAACCTTGTGAAAACTCCCACGGTTTAGCTTGGCTCTAAGGATGAGACAGAGTGAAACCTGTGCCCTCTGGGCTAAGGAGATGAGATGCCCCAGGTGCAAATATCACGTGATAAAAATGCAACATGAGTGGTCAAACCTGGAGACAGTAGATAAAATGAATGGGGCCAGCAGAGAGCTGGTTTAAGACTGAGAAAAGAACCCACAGAATTTTGTTGGCAAAAACTACTTACTTTTTGCCAGACATGCTTTGAAGCCCTTTTCCTGCAGTAATTACAAACATATATTTCACCCTTATCATCATCACCACCCTTTAAGGAAGAGGAAACTGCCATGGAAAGATTAAGAAGTGTGTTGACCCTCATGCAGCTGGGAACAGGCAGGTCCAGCATCCTGACCCACGACGGCCATTGCCAGATGCTGTTTTGCTGCATGTCACTCCTCTCGGCCTTTGCTTCGGCAACCCCACTGTAGCTGTGTCCAGGTGGCTCTGGTGTATATGGTTAGTGGTCCACACTTTGAGAAACATTGGCCGGATATTTGAAACCAGAGGAAGCCTGCACTAAAATGAATCTACTGATGTCTGAAGGGTTTTGCAGAAACACGTGTTTCTCTTACAGCAGCTGCTGCACTGCACTCAGCAACCTCTCTGGTCCACTCTGTGCTAAATTGCCCCATGGCCGGCTCTCCACAGCATGGTGAGGGGAATGCCATGGTTGCCAGGCAGCAAACTGGCATACTCAAGTTTACACACGTCCTGCTCAATGCTAAGTTTGAACTGTCTCTCACTCCGCCCTCCACGGACAACTCTCAGCTTCTCAGGAAAGGCAGTGGGCAGTGCTTCCTTTTTTCGTGTTGAATGACTTCATACTTTAAATGGGAGTTTCAATAAAATGAGTGGTCTCCCCCTCTTCATCTGTTATTAATTCTCTTCCCGGCATTTTAAATATACTGTTAAATGTTCTCCACACAAGAGCATAAGTTTATTTCACATCCATGACACTTCACAGGTATGTTAGATGAACACTGATCCATAGTTGACCAAGGCTGTACCTAATGTATTTTTTGAGCATTTTGTGACATTGAGATATTGCTACCTCATTTTCTAGCCTACAAAGCTGGTACTGAATCATTAGCGAACTTGCCCAGGTTCACGCAGAGCCAAAATTAAAACCCTGACTCTCTGACCCAATGCTTGCTCCGTGCCCTTACCCACTTTGCAAGCTCTGATTCTTGGAGGAATTTATTTAAACTATGCACTTTATGTTCTGACTTGATGAGGATATTTCCACTGCTCACTTTGACAAACCTGGAAGCTTTCTGGCTCAGTTTCTCCATCTTTAAACAGGGAGGTTGATATAACAATCCCAATACTGTGTTTCTAAAAATACATATAGCAATGACATGAAAACATTAGGAAAGTAGCAACTGGGGAACAACGTCTTTATCTGATCCTCATAAGTGACTTAAAATCCACATCTAGCCCTGGCTGCTGTGGCTCAGTGGCTAGAGCACTGGCTTATGAACCAGAAGGTCACTGGTTCGATTCCCTTTCTTTCCCAGTCAGGGCACATGCCTGGCTTATGGGTCAGGTTCCCAGCTGGGGCCCTGTGAGAGGCAGCCCATCAATGTTTCCTTTGCACATCGATGTTTCTCTACTTCTCTTTCTTTCTCCCTTCCACTCTCTCTAAAAATAAATAAATCAACGTCTATAACCACAAAAACAATCAGACACTTCCATGATAGAACAAGCACCACTCCCTCCCACTCAGGGCTGGGGGAGCAATTAAAGGATCTATAAATAGGATGAAGACTTCCTAAGCCAAACTTCTCATGCAAAGTTTTCCTTTTAATATGCACAAAAGGATACTATAAAGCCAGGAGCACAGAATACTAATTAAAACTAAGCTCTTGGTTTGGTCTCTCTTAATAAAGAATATGAGAGAGCAGAGAATTGAGAATGGTACCATGGCCCAGGAGAGAGCAAGGGTCCAGGGACCATTCCAGCCAAATGGCTGAGAGAAATACGGACAAAGTACTAAGGTAGCGAGTTATTCTGCCGGCAAAGCCCTCAGCCATTTCTGGAAATCAACCTGCTACAGGAGTAGAGTAATGAGGAGGGAGGAGGGAGTCATGAATCCAGGAATGCAAGTCAAGGGGTAAAAGACTCAAGGACTTAAGAGTGATGGCAACATTAGCAAATAGAAGCTACATCTATCTCTATCTTTGTATAAACACACACACGGTTACATACTGCCCTAACCCAGACAGTACTAGGTTACTGGGGAAGGAAAAGTCCAGATGTTAAGCAGAAGTTCTAGACCAGAAATAATGAAATTCTCCAGGGGGGAAAAATAATGAAAAAAAAAAAAAAGATAGTACCCAAAACTGAATGGGATTTACAAGTTAGATTCAAAGCAGACACAATCAATGTTGACATCTCTGGGCTTCCATAGGAAACTCACACCCAAACCCAGCACAACAAACGGCTGAGCGCAGAGCAGACACCCGGTTCACAGAAGCACGAAAGGTCCTGCAGAGAGCCCATCCTGCAGGATGTCCGTACACACTCCCACACTCACACACACACATGCACACTCAAAGTCTTTACCTTTCTAACCTCCATCGATGCCATCTTAAAAGGGAACGTGGCCTAAAATGTTTCCCAAATATGTTTGACCATGGAGAAATTCTGTCCCTTTGCCCCCATGTGTCTTGAGAATATCCTTGAGAAATGCTGAGAAAAATCTCATGGAAGGAGATCACCAAGATCTAGGGGCCCCTACACAGCTCAAGTAAAGCAGAATCAGCTATTAGGTGAACTTTGACATGCATTTCATCAAGACAGATGGTGACGAAAAGAAAGGAGATATTAAAGGCCCCAAAAGATCAAAGAAATTCTTTCTTTTTGTGGCTGAACCTTCATTGTTAGTTCTTATCGTTAGCATCAAAGATGTCCGCCTTTGTCCCTGGAGTGAACCCTTGCAGTCCTAGGACACGGTCTCAGACACACACCAGAGGTGAATGTTCTGTGGACTGACCTCCATGCAGCAAATTATAATCATAAATTAAATTAATTCCAAAGTTTGAAGTAAATAGTAAGGATCATGAAAGTCAGAGTAGCACTTTTCAGGCCTTGAAATTTCTCCCCTGACCCCCTACCTAACTGTCAGATTGGAGTGTTTTCCTTGTTCTAGAGATAAATGCAAAGTCAGTAGATTAAACAAGTGGCGACTTTAGACAAACACAGAAACTGCTACTCCCAGCCTCATTGGGTGGAGTTAATTAACTTATCTTTACAAAGGGTGAAATTCTTTACACAAAAAGCTCCTCTCCCACTGACTTAAACTACTACTGTGAATTGTATATAAAGTGTGTGCAGTAGGGGGCCTTGTCCATGGCACGAGAGATTGGACTGGGTTCATTACCCAACCACATTTATCACCTAGTGAGCTGGTGAAACCACGTGGATGTGACACAACCTTTACCTGGAAGGGAGCTCACCATCAGGAAGGAAGTAACACACCTGCGATTGTATCTTGGGCAATACAATCTGAAAAGTACTCCTGGAACAATGACTGTAAAATAAAGAAGCGAAGTCAGGTTCACATATTAGCAATGATAACTAAAGGCAGAGCACAGAATGCATTGGTAGGCTTGGGGTAGCCGGAGGGCGGGGTGAGTAAAACTGAAAAGAAGTTGGACGGAGTTGAGTTCAAGACCTATACTGACATATGGCACATGCTTGTGGCGACAGTAAGGAACTATTAACAAGATAGAATCGACAGGAGTTGGTGACTGGGAAGAAAGGAAAGGAGAGGAAAATGTTGGTGATGATCCCCACGTTTCTGGCTTGGGCTATCTGATAGACAGCTGGGCCGGTAATCTAAGTATGGTGACCGAAAGAAAATGAAGGTTGCTTGAGCAGGGGTGGATGAAGCAAATAGGTTAGTATCACGTGCCAACATCAGAGAGACATCCACAAGGGACATAAATAGAGGAGGAAGGGGTGGGCCATTGCTCTGGATTTGCAAGTCGAAGCTTGAGCTTAGAAGAGCTGGCCCGGGAATGCCATGAGGGCTGGGCTGGAGTTGAGAGGCGGGTCCCTGAGCTACACTCCATCTGAAGGAGCTGAAAAAGAGGGCCCTGGATAGGAAGTGGAGATGGAGTAGACAAGGAGGTAGGTAGGAAACAAGGAGAAACTTACTTCTCAGAATCCAAGAAGAGTCAACAGCAAGAGTGAGCCCGTGGTACAAAATGCCAAAAAATAGTCAAGATAAGGGCTCACACTGGTTCGTCATTCAGCCATTGGTGTTTCTTGAACAGAGCACCTTCAGAAGCTGTGAACTCAGCCCGGTTACAGGAGGTTAAACCCTGAAGAGATGTGGGATGTGATTTTATCAAGCAAGGAGTTAGCATGTTGTTGTCCCTTTACCTGCAAGGCACTTTGGGAGTAAACCCCCAGGTAATGCTGGAGCTCTTCGGGCAGAATAACCTATGCATTCAGTAGGCTGTTAAATTCTACATTAAAAATATTGCTGAATCTATTAGGATGCCAAATGCTGTAAACATGAAAAACAATGCAGTCAGACGAGTATCATATTGAAAATGAAATTGTCCTCTTCTTCCTCTTCCACCATGTGGACCCAGGCAAATGGCATTCAGCTAATTTAAGGGAAAATGATATGTAGTCAAGGTAGAATCTGCATCGTGTTGAGAAGTAAAACAGATGTTAAACAATTTAAGTCCCAGACATAGCAAAGGAAATTATGGGGACAGAGGGATTGGCCATGATTTTACATGTATTTCATGCTGCCCATTTTTTTTTATTTTAAGCATTGTTCAAGTACAGTTTTCTCCCTTTTACTCCCAATCCAGCCTCCCCTCCCAACCCTCCCCACTTCCCTCCCATTACCACCCTCCCCCTAGTTTTTGTCCACGTGTCCTTTAAATTTGTTCTTGTAAATCCTTCCCATTCTCCCCTGAAATTCTCTCCCCTCTGGTCACTGTCAGCCTGTTCTCTATTTCAGTGTCTTTGGTTATATTTTGCTTGTTTCTTTGTTTTGTTGTTTAGGTTCTAGTTAAAGGTGAGATCATATGGCATTTGCTGCCCATTTTTGTTGAAAGAAATATATCTAATTAGAATGAGATATATCTTGACTCACCAAAAAAAAAAAAATCCCACGGAATATCATTTCTCACTTTTACAATTAAAATAACATCATGGCCTTTATGTTTAATTTTGGATGGCATATTATGTACATTGATAAGTCATCTTTTAACCAAAATGCCTTTGTAATTTATACAACAAATTTAGATCTAAGTATGCAAAATAACGTGCACTCAAACTTTCCCGGAAATAAGCATGTTTCTCAATAAGTGATTCTGGATTTTTTGCATGTATAAATAAATTAGGTCAAAATGAATGCTCTTTTCTGATTCTGAATCATTGGGAAGCAAATGAGTGATTCTAATGCATTCATTAACTGAAGGCCAGAGCTCAGTAAGTGGGTGCGGTTTTTCCCACTGCAGAACTAGCGCCGTCCATGTGACACCAGGGCTACGTGCGCAGGTGACATCGCTGGACGACACTGGGGACCATGCAACTAAAAATCTCTCCAAAGTTTAAAAAAAAAAGAATTGTTGTCCTATCTTAATAAAATTAGCGAGAATAAGAAGATTTTGACTTTTGAAGAATGGGGCTCTTTCTTAGGTCACTGATGAAGGTCTAACTGGAGGCTAAGGGACTTTTTATTGTGTGTGTACTTTTGAAAAGTAAACTTTTTATTCTGTGTGTACTTTTTTATAAGTGGCTATAAGGAAAGCCACTTATATTTTATGACTTCAAGAATTTAATGGAAAATGTTATCAAAATTTGTTGTTGTTCTCTATTTGGCCTAGTCATTCATATATATACACACATAAACACACACACACACACACACATGTAGATGTAATGATTTTATTTTTGCCATGGCCAGCACAAATGAGTTACCAAGTTTTATTTATGCTAAATGTGCAACATGAAAGATAATAAACATGCAAAGCTTGATTAAGGTAAATTCAAGTGCATTGTTTTTAGTGGCAATGGGATCGAGTAGACATGGAAAACACTGAGGAAGGCAAAACGGTTTTGTGTTTCACATGAATGACCCTGAAGAAATTTATTTCCTGGTCACCAAAATCCCCAGAGTAATAGCCTTGTTTCCAAATATACGAGACGGTTCCCATTCTAACTTGGCTTCCTCTTCTCCACAATCAAAATGAGCCTGTGGTGTTTGGTGGTGAATGAATGAAAACACAGAAGTACCAGTCAGAGACTTGGGAGGTCAGGAATAATACAGAACCCATTTTAAGTTTGCACCTGATATTTCGATGGCATTGAATTGCAACCCAGGTTTTATGCCTTACACGAAAGGGATGATGAGATCATAATATTACCAAGGTTTTCAGTACCATCCACTGTTTGTGCCCTGACAAATTACTTGTGAGATGGAGCCGGGAAATCAGAGAGTGTGGTCCCAGGTCAGGCACAGGTGTGATCTATGTAAGTCTAATTTGACAGTTTGTTCAACTGCCTCAGTAGACCACGTTCCAAAAGTTACAGACCAGATATATTTATTCATTTTCAATTTAGAATCAACAAAGAAAACAAATTAGGCTACTCTATCATGCAAAGTAACAAAATAGTTTTTAAAATGATTTTTCATGTGGTTGTCATTTGAAATGACATTCCACTTTGTATTGTGCTTGCATTATTTATATACCTACTAACACTATCTAATACTAAGTAATATTTTTTAAAAAAATCAAACCTAAATCCATTAAGTAACATTCTACCAAGACTTCTGAAACTGAGTTATATCTATATTTACATCATTTTGTCCAAACTCATTATTTTTACTTCTGTCCCAAGTGTGCAGTGTAAGTTTTTAAAAAATCACTTTAACTTATTTTTATACTGTAGAAATTAATTTTAAAGGAATACATAATATGATCCAATGACAGAAAAAAAAATCAGTGCCCTTTTCCTTTTTCTCTGCATCGCACCCTGGTGTGCAGGCCTCCTCTCGAGCTCTAGCTATTGGCCTGGTTAGCAGTATCACCTTTCAACGTGAAGTGCCTCAATGTGGACAATACATTATTCAGCAACCCTATCAATACACAATTTCCCTAAATTCACACAATGTCCTACGCTAGATTTTCAACATCCATACAGGAGCCACAATTACTCCCTACACTTTGTAAAGAATAGCATGGATATGAAAATTACCACAATCATTTCACAAATACAGAATTAATCCCTGTGGTGACAAAGTGCCAGAATGAACACCTTTTGTGGTTGCATAAATCCTTCTGGCAAGAAAGTAGCGGTGTAATTAAATAAACCTGTGTCGCTAAAAAGAAAACCACTTTTGCATCTAAAAAGCCATTTATGACCTGCTTATTACTCTGCAGCCAGCATCTAATAATTAGGCCTTTTCAGAGATGGACCAATTACATTACCAAACCCACATTGCTCTCCGAGGTAGGTAACATGATTTGAATCGATTCTGATGATTCTCTACAAGGAGGAAGACAAATGAAAGATTTTCTTTACAGCATTCTGCTGCTCTTTACAGTTACTCAATCTTTTCTAAAATATTTAGATTTTTTAGAACTTCCACAGTGCCTTGTTTAGTAACTTCTAGAGGAAAAGGGATACAGAGGATTCATTCATTTAACAAATGCACATTGAATGTCCACTATAAATGAATGCCATGCTGGAGTTACATTCCCTGCTCTTTTGAAAGGTTGTGTCTACTCGAGTGAAAGCGGGAGAGTGATCTCAGTTACTTGGGTTCACAGTAGGAAGCTAGGACCCTCATGCTTTCAGTTCACAGGCAAACAGAGTGACAAGGACCAAGGGACTTCTCTACAGATTGTGTCAGTGGATTCATGTGGGACTCTGGAACCTGCACTTTAATTAGCAACCTCAAGACATTCATGAACGCTGCAGCTGAGCGAACGCTATCCTGATGGCACGTACACCTTGAACCATGTTGAGTTGGCTCAGCTTTCTTGTGCTGATGCATAGCGTAGAAGAGGTAGCTAGCGTAAAGGCTGAACAAGCGAATAAAACGTGAACTGGGTCATTACTATTTAGACAAATTAACAAGCTCGGCATACTTCACCTTTGAAGTAGACTGTGGGAGCCTCTATTTTCAAGGGATAAAACGAGTTGGTATTTTTTTTAATGTTGTTCAGTTACAGTTGTCCCCACACCACCCCCGCCATTACTCTCCCCTGCCCTACCCACCCCCACCTCTGAAACTAGTGTGGGACTGGTAGTCAGTATAGGGAAACTGGAGCTCTTGCCTTCTGATAAGAAGCAGAGTTGTATAGCCCGTGACTTTGAATTTGCAACAGATCATTGCAGCTTAGATTTGGGACAAAGAGGAGTTGTAGTCATAATTAGAATGGTTCTTAATGATCTTCTTACAGCGACTGTGTGGGCTGGGACAAAGAATAGAGAATGATTTTCCATGCATAGCATTTCCAAAATGCCATAACTAAGTAAGAGAAACATTTATGTTTTTGTAAAATGCACTGGCTTTCTCAGAATCAGAGAAATCACATATTTAGAAGGATTCTTCAGGGTCATCTAGTTTAACCCTAATTCTCATCTACCCACCACCAGATACATGAAATATAGCATATAAATTCATAAAGGATTTGATTAAAACAAGACTCTTGGATAATCAGAGCTAAGATATCTTTCCAGAATTATGCTTTTAAAAATCAAGAAAAACAAGTTATTATCAACCATTGTGAATGTGAATTATAGGTTGAGTCACACTCTAGAAGAACTTATTTTCTTAAAGTAAGTACTTGTTAAGTACTTACCCTATGCTAAATGCTTTATATGAATCATGTTATTTGATCTTATTAAAGTTGGTATTATTAAGACAGATTAAGAAATTTAGAGACATTAAGTTACTTAGTTGAGATCACACAGCTAATACCAAAATTCAAAAGCAGGTCTGTCTAATTCCAAGGCAGAAACAGAAATGCCACAAAAACATCTGGAATGATGGTCTGGATGTGATTTAAAAAAAAACAGTCTGCAATCATCATACAGCTCATAAATATGCTGAATGGACTTTTAGAGTCAGACAAATCCAGTTTGTAATCTTCTGTCACATGTAGGATCCTGGGCAGAGGTCTGAGCCCCTCTTGGCCCCTGTGACCTATACAATGGGAGTAATAAAATCTCGCTGAGTGCTTATTAAGATTATATGTAAAACACCTGTAGTAGAGCATCTGACAAATCCTTGCCACTCCGGAACAAAAGAGGCAGTTCTTTGATATAGTACACTGATGGAAGAAAGTGCCCCATTCATTTCTGGTCATTGGAATCCAGGATTAGCGCCCCTCAGATTCACTCCCTTAAGCCTGTGGCATATTGTGGGTATTGTGCGCGATGCACACAAGTACACATGTTTATCATGGCTACACAGAGGCACTGTCCATAGCAAGAAAAGACGATGAGTATCAATGCAGTGCATCATTGTTTCATTAAAACCTTCAGATCAGAAAGTGTAGCGCTAGATATTAGGGGGCAGAAACTTCTAATCCATTCCAACATCCTAAATATTCAATAGCTACTATATCTGAGATCCAAGTAAATAAATTGCTTTGACCAAAATCGTGGTGGGAGTGAGCATTAATTCTAGAACAAGAAGGAGCCCTGTAGTTCCTTCTTGCTCTAGGTACACCTTCCATTTGCATTTTGCTTATAAAGAACATACATTAGCGAACCAAAGCATCGCAGGTTCGATTCCCAGTCAGGGCACATGCCTGGGTTGCAGGCCACGGCCCCCAGCAACTGCACATTGATGTTTTTCTCTCTCTCTTTCTCCCTCCCTACCCTCTAAAAATTAAATAAATACAATTTTAAAAAACAAAAAAAAGAAATTAAGACTTAAAAAAAGGAATATACATTAGGTTTGGCAATTTTTTAATCAAGGATTTTTAAAGTACTTTGAGCACTGTATCCTAAGAAAATAACCCAAATTGGTAGGACTTGGGGGAGGGTGGGAGGACTATATGCATGAAGAAACACCCTAAACTATTGTTTTCGACCATGGACAAATCTCAAGTAGCCCCAAGCACTGTTCTCTTCTCTGAGTCTTTGTTCGAGTGGCAAACGCAATACCCTACCCATTGTATTCAAATGGACCTCCTTTCCCCAGCTCTATCCCTCCCTCCACCACTTTGTTTTTCATGCCATTTGATAACACATTGCACAATTCACTTATTTTTTATATGTATTAATATTAACCATCTCTTCACAAAGGCAGAAGTTTCAAGAGGGAATACATTTTAGTCTATTGGTCACTGCTGGAGTCCCACCACTGAGCACAACCCCAGGAAGAGGGGAAAGACTCAGCAAGGTTTTTTTTTTTTTCAGGGAATTCATGAACAAATGGTCTCCAGAACTAGGAGACTGGGTTAGTAAATTAGGGCATGATATTTTATTCTACTTTCAAGTGGCATAGAATTTAGAAAGCCACTGTAGAAATCTCTAGAATATGCCAGTTAAGTGAATAAAAAACTATTTAAATTCAAATATATACTTAGAGGGGAACGAGATAACACTATGTACCAGAAAAAAAGAAAATACTGACAGAGAGTACAAACAGGGAGTGGGTTTATGCTTTTTGTTTTCTATTTTAAGATATGTTTTGTTTCATCTGAGAACTGCAGCAAGGCATGGAGAAAGGAAAGTAAGTGAGAGTAGGGGAGAAAGAGTTATCATCACGAATGTTTTGTCTCCAAGGCTGGGGCTGCTGTGGGCCCACATGCTCCTGGCCTGCATTCCCTGCATCTTTCTATAAAACGAAGATGGAACTTTTTAGCCAAGGAGTATATCAGGGCTCCTTTTTCCTCTTATTTCCAGAAACATGTAATCTGCAGAATCAGCTCAGGAATTGGCAAGTTAAGAAATTTAATATTAGCAAAACATTGAGTCTTGTTCACATTCCTTCCATCTAGTCATTACAGATCTCCTGCGTTCCCTGTCCACGTCTCCACGTCTGTTCGTCTCACTGCTGTTTCGTTTTTAAACTCTCCTCTCCTGCGGGCTCTGCCGTCACCCTCCTCCTACTCCCGTCTTTGTGCCAGCCGCGCGCATTGTTCCGCCCCCGGTGCCTGGTTCATGCGTGGGTGTTTCCCTGAACAAATACAGCCCTGGCGCGGAGAGAGCTCTGGCCCAGAGAAATCTGGAGGTCTTCAGCTGAGACCCCCTAATCCTGCTCCCCTCTCCCTGCCATTTCTGTGCTTCCTGAGCCAGGTGCCTGCACCCCGTGTTTCCCATCAACCTTTCTGCATGCACCCCCCCCTCCCTGCCTTCCCTGCCACTTTCTCTTTCTGCAAAGGCAGTGCCAGGGCTCCCCGGGAGCGACTGCTGCCGCAGAGAGAGATGCTGCCGGTCCCCTTCCCGGTCCCGAAGACAACCACAGACCTTCCTTCTTCTCATTGTGTTACGTGTATTGCTCCTTGTGCCTCCACTAATGCTAGGAGATAGAGTATTCCCCTAATGCTAGCAGTTTAATCCTGAGAATCATGTAATTTTGGGATCAAAAGGAATCATAAAAGCCACCCAGTGAGAAACCCCTGTTACTAACCCACAGTCGTTACAGCGCTAAGTGCATCGTAGGTGTTTGAGAAATACTTGCCACCCGTAAGCGCTGCAAAATCGTTCGTTACGGACCGTAAGATAATTACGTTGTGCCATTAACCTGTGTTTTTTAAAGAAAAAAAATTTTATCCTCATGTATTCACATAATTCTATAAAATCCATGAGCAATGTTGGAGAAGGCTGGGCCTTACTAGGTAGTCCGGGAAATGGAAAAACAGATGTCCGTGTTTCATTATATCAAGCAAGGTCGTGATATAAAGTAAAAGGAAAGTTACTGGTACAAAAACAAGAGGAAATGGTGATGGAAGGATTGCATGTAACTAATAACGTCTTTCACTACTAAGAACTATTAAATAATGGAAGGAGTTGCCAAGGGAAGCTGAGAAATGGTGGCGTTTGAGGTTAACAACACGCCCTGGGTGTGATTCAGAGAGTGATCAAATTGGGCCTCTCTGGATGGAGCAAAACGGAGTAAATATGTTAAACGGTTCCTCCTCCAAGAGTCTGGGGAAGGGTAGGTTTTCACTGCACTGGAAAACGGGAAATGATTGTAACGAGCAAGTCCCTCACCTACCTTACGTGGCTAGCATAGCCACCTTAACGTGGCCCCGGAGACTAGGAGAACTGTGTTCACGGTGCCTTTGTTGGGACAGCTGAATTTTTTAATGGTAATTGTTTATTGTTGTTTTTCTTTCTTTCAGGCTTGTAAATTTTATAGTTCCCAGTGGTACGTGGTAAACTACAAATATGAACAATATTCTGGAGACATCCGACAGTTACCTCGGTAAGAAACTATCATGAGCATAGCTTGGGTTTTCCTATATATAAAATACTGCTTTGTTCAAGTTCTGCCCTTGTTGATGAACGCATGTGTGTTAATCTAGTGTCAGGGGATATTTTACAACATTTAAAAAGAAGAGTCATGAGGCAATATGTTATTCCACAATGGGATGTGTGTATAGCGGCAAAACTGGGAGTGAGAGATAAATATATTCCTGTTTGATTGTTGGACACAGTCGGTAAAGTGCCCTTGTACCACTCTTCCGTGAGCTGTCCTCTCCACAGCAGATACAGAGGATTAGAAGAGTTCATTTTGGACCAAAACTTGTTTCTGACAATATTCTGTAGAGGGTGTTCAGATTTGCCATTGGATCCATGTGTCTCCATGCTGGGATATCAAAAATCACTAAAATGAACAATCTCTCTGAAAGTGACACGTGTTTAAGAAAAGCACATATCATCAGGCTCAAATGATGCAAATAATCCAGAAAAAAAACACGTAAGATAATCAAAAGAGATGTCTTTACCAACCCTTTCCTCAAGTGAAATATTGAGATGATACACTTTGCATCTAACTTTTTAATGGACACACGGTTCAGATTCGGGCACCACTTTCTGAGATTTCCCAGCCCCCCCACCCCCTGCCACAACCATCTTTCCAGACTCAGACCTCTGAAAGTGCTGTTCTGAGCTTCTGAATGCAGAATTGGAAAAAAGCGTTGTGGAATGGCTCTGAGAAGGCGACATATGTGAGCTCGGATCTAAAGCCACAGTGGCTGCGGGCACTGTGATTCTGGGGAAGGCTTCCCAGAGGGAATAGTGTGAGCAGAGGTCCTCGGGTGGAAACAGGCATGGTCACCTGAGCAGACCAACAATCAGGGATGCTGGAACAGGAACGAGAGTGGGTGACATGAAACTATGGAAACCGAGGCAGGAGACCTCGCGGGCCCTGGAAAGGAGCTTGGAGTTTACTCTCTTAGCAACAGAAGCCTGTGGAAGTTGTAACCAGGGGTGTGACAAGATCCAGTTCACCTCTTTGCAAGATGACTCAGTCTGCTCCATGGAAAAAGGGATTGCAGGGGTGAGAATGGGGGAGAGAGAGAGAGACAGAGTCAGAAACGGAGAGAGAGAGGGGGATGGGGGCTTTTCTTTTGGAGTTGCATTACTGTGAAGAGCCCATGTCCCCCCAAAACAGCAGGTCTTTTTCAAACAGTGAACACTAACTTTCACCAAATCTCTGAACATTCTACTAGGTTCAGCTCACCCTTAACAGATAGCCCTCGACGACTTCGTGTTGGGAGGGTCCCGTCACACGCTAGGCTTTCGTGAGCAGTTAAACTGCACTCGGAATGTCTGGGTGTCAGCACACGCATTTCATAGGCTCAGTTGAAAAGCAAAGCATTTTTCTTTTCACATCAAGACTTCCTCTTTCTCAAAATAGTTGGGAGAAGTGGTTACAGATTGGAAACTGTGTCCAAGCACTTGGAACACTGCATATGAAGTGAGAGTGTAGAAAGCAGTATTTAGCTGGCCTTCCAGATAAATGCCTCCCACTCTGTTTAGGTCTTGACATTGAAATGTCTATTGACTCTATCCCTAAACACTGTTTTTCTTTTCTTATATTCATGATGCCATAAAGACAGCTGCCAGAGGGGAAGAGGGTTGGGGGTTGGGTGAAAAGGGGGAAGGACTCAAGCAAAGAAAAGAAACGCATGGACACAGACACCAGCACGATGAGGACCAGAGAGAGAGTGGAGTGAGGGGAGGTGGAGGAGATATAAATGGAGAGGGAAGGAGACTTGACTTGGGGGAGGTGAACACCCAGTGCAATAATATACGAGTGATGTTTAACCAGTGTGCACAAGAATTTTTACATCATGCGACACCTGACTATGTAGTCAAGGGCACTGATTTCTTTTCCTGTAGATCAGGGGAGTCAAACTCATTTTCACCAGGGGCCACATCCGCTTTGTGGTTGCCGCCAAAGGGCCGAACGTAACTTTAGGACTGTATAAATGTAACTACTCCTTAACTAGGGTCAAAGAGCTCGGTGCTGCCACCAGGTAGAAACAATATGCCAGGCTGGATAGAACAAGGTGGAGGGCCGGATTCAGCCTGCAGGCCTTGTGTTTGCCACCTGTGCCTTAGGTTGTCAAATTTAAAAAATGACAACAGGCAACACAACAGTAGATCTACAGTGTGAATGAATCAAAATTATACCTATTTTTTGTCAGATTGGCAAAAATATATATATTTTGGTGTGCTGCAGAATTTTGGTAATTAAGTTTATGTATGCCAAGAAATGAAATAGGTTGAAAATTGCTGCAATATACAGATGATATATTATAGAATTGTACACTCAAAACCTATATAATTGTATTTATCAATGTTGCCCCAATAAATTCAATAAAAGTAAAAAGAATGAAGAAAAAAGGAATATATAAAAGATCTGTGGCATTTTTCTTCTATTAAAACAATAGAGAAAGCACCTCTAGTAGGTACAGGGTCTTATTGACTTGGAATTGTCATAGAACATAAGCAAAAAATTCTCATAAGAAGAAATGCAATAGTTACCAAAATATTGTTGAGAATTTTTCCTATTTTAACTAGAGGAAATGGAAGTAGATACCAAGAAGGGGAAGATGAAGACTGCCACAAAAGAAGAAACCAATGAACTGTATATATAGCTCATTAGGCTATAGAAACTAGGCTACTATCTTACACCATACACAAAAATTAACTCAGAATGAGTTAAGACTTGAATGCAAGACCTAAAACCATAAAAGCCCTAGAAGAAAGCACAGGCAATTTTTTTTCTTTGTATTTGGCAACAAAAGCAAAAATAAACAAGTGGAACTATATCAAACTAAAGAGTTTCTGCAGAGCAAAGAAAACTATCAACAAATTGAAAAAGGTAATCTTTGAATGGAAGAAAACATTTGTAAGTCATATATCTGATAAGTGGTTAACAGCCAAAATATGCAAAGAACTCATACAAATCAATAGAAAAAAATTCAGCAACCAATCTAATAAAAACTAGGCAGAGGCTATGACTAGACATTTCTCCAAAGACGACATACAGGTGGCCAACAGGTTCATGAAAAGATGCTCAGCATCACTAATCAACAGGGAGGGTAAAATAAAAACCACAATGGCCTATCAACTCACACCTGTTAGAGTGGCCGGCATCAAAAAGAGAAGAAATAACAAGTGTTGGTGAGGATGTGGAGAAAAGGGAAGCTTCATACACTGTTGGTAGGAGGGAGTGTCAATTGGCACAGTGACTATAGAAACAAGCATGGAGGTTCCTCAAAAAATTAAGAATAGGACTACCATATCAGCCAGCATTTTCACTTCCGGGCATTTACCCAAAGAAAATGAAAACACCAATTCGAAAAAGTATATACACCTTACATTCACTGCAGCAATATTTACAATAGCCAAGATATAAAAACAATCTAACTAGTGATGGGTGAATGGAACACTGTTCCTTCATAATAAAAATTTTTAAAAAAGAGTGAAATCTTGTCATTTGCAACAACAGGATGGCTCTCGAGGGCATCATGCTAGGTGAAATAAGTCCGAGAAAGACAAATAGCATATAATCTCATTTATATGTAGAATTTAAAAACAAACAAGCGAAACAAGTTCATTGATACAGAGAACCTGCTGATGGTTCTCAGAGGCAGGGGGTGGGGGAGGCAAATTGGGTGACGAGGATCCAAAGGCACAAACTTCCAGTTATAGAATAAATGTCGTGGGGATGCAATGTACAGCGTGGCAACTACGGTTGACAATACAGTGGGGCATGTCTGAAAGTTACTAAGAGAGTAGACCTTAAAAATCCTCATCAAAAGGGAAAAAAATCACAACTGTGTATGGTGACAGGTGTGAACTAGACTCACTGTGGAGATCATTTTGCAGTATACACAACTTTAGAATCATTGTGTTGTACGCCTAAAACTAATATATTATCTATTGATTATACCTCAATTTAGAAAATATATATGGAACAAAAAATGTGTATGATGCCAATTTGCTCATTGATCTAAGGGGTAAAAGACAGATATAGGACATATTTAAATGTTTTACTACAGCTGGTTTGATATAAAGGAGAAAATTTTACAGAGTGTATTTTGTGACTGAAGACCAAATAAAATAGAACCATTTTGAGTGGGTTGCACTAGAACAGAATTTCTTTTAAATAAAAGAGCATGTGCCAGGTGTCGACAGTGAGCCAGAATATGCTAGACACCGTGTGTGTGGCATCTCACTTAACACACATAATCCCACGGAGCGGGAACTGTCATCCGTGTTGTGTAAAGGGGACTCGGGCCCTGAGAGGGTCGGCAACTCGCCCTGACTTCACAACTGTAGCTGATGGGAGGCTCAGGCCTCCCCACACCCCTTATATGAGTGATGGAGAAATGAGAGATGAGACCACCCAGAAATGACAGCTAACTTGGGTTTGAACACCAGAGAGTAAGGTCCCTATTGAGCCCATTTTTTTTTTCTCAGAACCCCAGGGTCTCAGAGACCCCACAGTGCTGCTGGGGGAAGAATGTTAAACTCAGTGGCAGGGGTGCTTACATGTTAATGACCTGTGAAAGAGGGATCATTGCCCAGTGGGCCTGCAGACGTGAGACTCAGTGGCGATGAGGGCCACTTGAAGGCGAGGAGGCTGTGTCGTGTGGGTCAGTGGGACTAGGGCCAACGGGGAAAGAAGAATCCTCCGTAGCCCCCGTGGCTCGAAGATGGTCTGACCTCACCTCCTGTCGCTCTCTCTCCCTGACTGTGCTCTACCCTCAGCCTTCCACTCCTGGTCACTCCAACCTGGTCCCTCCCCTGGAGCGGCACTGTCACCATTCGCCATTCACTGTGCCCCAAATGATCTTCCCCTGGATCACCGCATGGCCAGCTTCTTCCGACCCTCAGCTTACATGGCCATCCGTGACCACCTTTTCTAAATCTGGCCCCTGCCGCCTCACCTAGATCACACTTTTTCTCCTCCCCTCTTTAATTTTCTTCACAACCATTTTCACCCAGGAAAATCGTCTTGTGTGTCTGTGCTTAACTATCTCTTCTCTACTTCCTTGGAATGCAAGTGCCCTCAGTTTGGGGATTTCTTTTCTTGTGCATGGGTGGTGTTATTGCGGGTCTTCGGTGTACCAGGTACTCTCTGGGCCCTCGGTCATTCAGGGGCAAGACGAGCGGACTCCAAGAATTAAGACAGCCCTCAATTTCCATTGAATTTGATCAAGCAAATTCACAATTAAGAAAAGCCAGCAATGAAAAGGCATGGCCCCATTCACTCACCCCCCATCCCTATGGCATGATCCCCGTTGACACTCACTGGCCTGCACTCTTTTTATGAGTGTGAGGCCAGCAAGAACTTGCCTGGGGACTGATGGAGCTGGCTGAGCGTTGCTCTATGGAACACCTTCAACATAGGAGACCATTTGCATGCAATGGGAATCCTGAACGTGCCACCGGGCTTTTTGCTCTCAGTAGTCAGATGCTGAGGTTGCTTCTACACAGTTTACGTGATGTTTTAAAAAATATGCCCTGCAAATTCTACATGTAGAAATTTCTGGCTAGATATCAAGGAATGATATGGTATTGTCCAGTTTCCATTCCACTGTGAGGCAGGAGACCGAATCAAGCCTAAGAAAGTGTATCTGTCTTACTTACCATTTATAGAGCCAGGTGTACTCTCTCGCTCCCTTGTGCCGGTCGGTGACACTGTATCATGGAGGTGTGTTTCTGTGCTGCCATGGAAAAGCACAACGTGAACACAATTGCCAATGAGTCGCATTGATGCAGACTTTTGGGGAAACCCTGGTCAGGAAAACAGCGCAGCCTAGTGGCCAGAGCACAGGCTTGTTTTTGGAACAGGGTTCTTCCACTGACCACCCCATGCCCTTGGGCTTGTCATGTAAAGGTGAAACAGGAATATAATGAAAACATCACTACTTCATACTCCACTTCAACATGTGGGAGAAGGAAAACATAAACCACCAAGCCTACAAATGGGCTTGCTCACCTTCATCTCATTCAGTGTGTAAATCTGTGTAAATGGTAACCCCATGGATGAAACTAGGGATTTATTTACTGGAATAGGATGTCAGAGTGCAGGGGAGGGTCAGCGTCTCCAAAGCAAATGGGACCTTCCCCAGATTACATTATTTTATGAAAAGACACGATAGTTGTTACCCAGGGCACAGCTGCAAGTGAAAGCCATGCCTCAAATGACAAATCAGAACCTTTTTCTTTTGTTTGTTTTAATATCAGAGCAGAATACAAACCAGAGAAACTTCCTTCACATTCCTTTGAGGTTGACCATGAAGACGCTGATAAGGATGAAGTAAGTAGACTGTCAAGAGTGAAATGCTAAAAACACGAGGATAATGAGTCCCTGTCTCTCACGTGAGTGTTTCACGTTCTGAACCATTTTTCATCAAGCCTGCCATAACTGTTTGTGTGAGGGCTTTTAGTCAAAATGAGTCACGTTTGTTTTGAGATTGAACATGATTACTTGAGATGAGTCGGGAGAGAAACAGGGAGCTGGTTTTTAAGTGCTGTGAAGATGTGGGATTCACAGAGATTGCAGTCCCACTAAACGATGCCTTTTGTGCAGGATACCACCTCCCACTCGTCTTCCAAGGGCGGCGGGGGAGCGGGAGGCACTGGAGTTTTCAAGTCCGGCTGGCTCTACAAGGGGAATTTCAACAGCACCGTGAACAATACCATTACTGTGCGGGTAAGGGGACCTCGGGACGCCTCTTGGTTGCTATCACCTTTCTTGACGCCTCCTCCTTTGCTCAGAGCATAGAGGAGAGCCATTTGCATTGAGTTCGTGCTCAGTGTCATATTTTATTCATGGGAAAGGAGGGTGCTCTACCCTCAAACAGTGCCCTACAGAAATCGCACTCCTGAAAGACTTAGAAAACATGCTGTTTCCGTGAGTGGTAGCACACTCACCTTAACTGCCTCCCCGTGTCTTTTCCTTTGTTTAGTCATTCAAAAAGCGCTACTTTCAGCTGACTCAGCTGCCCGATAGCTCCTACATCATGAATTTTTACAAAGATGAGAAAATATCCAAAGAACCCAAAGGCTGCATCTTTTTGGATTCCTGTACAGGTGTGCTGCAGGTGAGTAGGAACCCCTTTTCCCTCTTGGGTTTATTTTTTAAGCAAAGGGTATGTGTATTCAGTAGTCTATTATTTATTCAAGAAATATTTATGGAGCATCTGAGATGAGACAAGAATTATTCCAACCCCTGGGGGTTCAGTAAGAGAACACGGGAACCTTGATCCCTGCTTTCACAAAACCTACTTTCAGTACAGGAAGAAAAACAGAAAGTGGGCAAAGAAAGAAATAAACAGAACAGAATCAGTTGGTGAAATCTGAAATAAAGAAAATAAACAGGGTTACTGAAGGAACACATGGTGAGAGTGGAAAAGGATATTAACTCTCCAGAAGTGAGGGAGGGAAACATATTTGAAGAGGAAGTATTTGACCCAGAGACTAAAGAATGAGCAGGGACAGCAAGTGCAAAGGTCCTGGGGGCAAGAGCAAGTCTGATATATTCGAGGAGAACAGGAAGAGGACCACCCATGTGTCTGTGGTATGGAGAACCACTGAGCTAAAGAAGTCAATGAGACAACAAATAAATCATATAGCTGAAAGCACACACTTCATAAATATGATCTTTATTATTAGGCATGAGTTAGTAAATTCATAATGTGCATATACATCGTCTTCCTTCTAACAGGAGCTTTCCTTCAAAGACAGGGATTACATCGATTTCCAAGAGTTTAATTTCAGAAACAGACACAGCGTCTTTAACAGACAGTGCTGTTCAGCAGCCTTGTGGTCTTCAGCCCATGGTCCTGAGTGTTCAGTTGGATGGACCGCAGAGGGCAGAGGGCAAAGGGCAAAGGGAAACAGATTAATTCCATAGACCACATGTGGGCATCTTCCTTTCAAGACATTTACTCTTTCTGCCCTGCTGAAGGAGCTGTCCTCATTCCCGCTACATAAAAATTGAAGAAATCAAGTGTTTTACCGTTGTACCTCAAATTTCATCTTAAGACACCAACTAGTTGAGAGGTTGAGGACTCGGTTTCTGGTCACAGGCCACAAGGAGCAGCTCCTTCTTCTTCCCACGGGCATTCACAGAGCTCTCTGTGTAGCTGCAATTACACCTTGGATGAATACCAGGGACTCCTGACAATATGGAAGCAAAAGGGCATTCACTCTAGTCGCTTAGTTCTAGCCTATCCCTGGATGGAATGATCTGGAATAATCTAGAATATTCCTGGATGGAATTTCTCTGTTAAAATCTAGACTTCCTCCAGAAATAATGCTGAACTTTAAAAGGAAAACATTTATTGGGTTGCTGAGCACTCCACTCAAAGTGAAAAATAATTGCATGTAATCTGTAAACACAGATGATAACTTTCTCTGTGGAAAGAGCAATAAGGATTTAATGGAGGGTGGAGATAGTTTTTTATTGCTGGTTAAAAGGAGTCTGTCTGGCTTTAGAAGTATTTCTTCAGCAATAGGTTAAAGATCAATAGCTACGTTTTATAGACCTTGACTAAAAAACTTATTTTCTTTTCCGTGTGGACTTCCAAGCTTGCTCTAGCAAATGAGTCACCATCTTTGAGGAAGTGTCATTGCAGCCCTTGTTATATATGAAGTTTGCAGAGCTGCAGATAATAAGTAATTTCTTCTGTCAAATACCCTGTAATTCTGGGCTGTTCACAAGCCTTAGCACTCTATTCTGACTTTCCATGGTAGGAACCTCTTAGAGGGTGTTTCATTCTCTGATTAAGTAGTGACTAGGAAAGAGAGTGTCTTCTAGGGGTACAGGTCAGTGTTGAAATTCCAGTTTTACCATTTACCATCTGAAGGCTTTGGAGTGAATTACTTAAAGTCTCTAATCTTGGCTTCCTCACCTGCAAAACTAGCGTAAATGTGCTCATGCGTGAAAAGGGCCTGGGAGACAGTGTGTACTCAGCCCTCCTTCCCAAGTCTTTCCATTGATTACAAAGGCTGCAGCCTCTGAAGATAGACATTCCGTTGTGGAAAAGCCTTTCTAGAACATCTTAATCTACCTTCCTGAAATTTCTGCCTAAATGGGCTCATTTGTTCATTCAGTACGTATTCAGTGCTATGACTGTGCTTGGGCGCTGTGCTTAGGCATTGGAATTCCCCCTGAAGTCATAACCAGAGAGGGAGGCAGGCTCCTCTCGGTTCCCCAGTGCCTAAGAGCGGTACTGGAGTACAAACAGTACTCTCCGTGGAATGCCCTAGTTGCACAGAACACCGGTGCACTCTTTTGAGTCCGCTGGAGCCCTGCACAGAGAACATGGGCCTGTAGGTAGGATGCCCCAAGGTAGATACTGCATGTTAAAACATAATTAAATAATCCTACTTCATTTTCCCACAAATCATCATTCAAATATTTGAGAACATTTATTACATCTTTTAAGGAGTTCAACTCTATATCCCTTCATTTATATTCCTCTTTATCAAGAACTTGTTACCTTTTTAGAGGGAGGGACTTCCGGCTTAAGATGACTTTGGGAAACTAGGTATCTGGGTTTCTTCTCACCTGATGTCTAGGTCCCAGTTCTTAACATATTCGCTTATGACTCTCTAACTCACAAGCTGTTGCATCTGGAAAGAATATTCTGAATGAGGGAGCACAAGCTTAGTCATCGCTACAGCAAGCCCTCCGGCACAAAATGTGCCTAAAGATGAAACAGGACCCACAAAAGCACAGAGCAAATGAATAATAGGATGAGTCAGACCTATGTTGTCAAGAATCACTGTCAGTTTCCCTTGAATAAAAGAGCAAAAAGAGGAACAAAGACTTGGGCTCAGAGAGCGCTGCCTACTCTCCGGCATCTTTAGAGAGTTCACACTCAGACTCTTTAGTGAGCAAACCATTCAGGCCTACTCTGTACCATTGTGTTTTCCTAAGAATAACCCTTAGAGTTGTTAGAAAGACCTTTCAAGAGTTACCTCAAGTACAGAGAAACTCTTACCTGAGTTTCCTGGACCTTGGTAAACTAAAGACTCACAGTAGTTTTCCACTTCTTGGTAATACCATCAAACACTATTAGATCCATTTTATAGCCCTGCAGCCCCCATTCTGAGGCAGAACTTTCGGGTTTTGCTTCTTCAGCTTTGATCTGGGACTAAGGGTTAGTGAGGCCTGTTATCCCACTTTGTTTTTTCAGTCTTCTCATTTATTCACTCATTTACTGGTCCATCCAGCTATCCATCCATCCAACCGTCCACCCACCTCCTCCAGGTCCTGCCATTGTGAAGAGAAGGAATAGCCCAGGAATCCCATCTGCCTAGGGTCCACACTTCAACAGCAATAATGACTGATGTCACTTTATACAGGCTTGAATGGGGACTGGTGCTGGATCTGGTCCCTGGTGGATATGGGGTCCAAAACAATGGCCTCACGTGCTTAACCAAAGGCTAGAAGCTCAGATGCCTTCTGCAGCTCAGGTAGCCACCTCATAAGGGCAGTGGGGCCAGGTGCAAGCAGAGAGCGAGCAGCTTGGACTTTGCGGACCCGGAATGTGCACGCCCACAGGAAGGCAGTCAGCTGGGGAGAAAAACACGTACCTGCCCAGGAAAACAAATCTAGGAGCCAAGCGTGACCTATAGCCCACCCCGCACTGGCAAACTCGGGCTCCTAAGAATCTCACTTGCCATAATAACAATAAAAACCAGGATGACACATGTGATTTTCTTCATTTAATATATTATTTGACAGCAGTTGATGGAACGTGCATTATTACTGCCCCAATTTGTTAATATAAAACTCAGAGAGATACAGTAACTTTCCCAAGTCACAGAGCTAATAAAGCAAAATTAGATCTGAGGTGCGGGAATGTCCAAATTTATAGAAAGACACTCAAGGAAATACTTGGGTTATTAATATATTAAGTGGGCACACCTGTGTACATATATACATAGGTTTGTCCTACATAAGCCACGTGGGGACAGGAAACACTACAAAGATGTGCTCATGTAGTTTTTAGAACACTACAAAGTTCTAAACAGTGAGTTTTTTATACAGGATTTACTTCAGCAAATGTATATTGAAAATTTTTCTATATGCAAAGCATTGTGGGAAAGCCAAGTAAGGCTTAAAGTGGCTCCGGTTTTCAAAGAGCTTCCAGCCTGTGACAGGATGCACAGAAAATATATATATAGCACATGCAAATAAAACTTGAGTAACTCATCTCAAATATTAAGTTCTGGTAATATATGCACGAATGAAATTATATTTATCCCTGTGTGTTGGAATATTATATTGCATTATACATATTATATATGTTATAGTTCTCCTTATTTGTTTATTGACATTCCATTACACTGGAATGTAAGTTCAGTGAGGGCAAGCACTTTATGTTTTTTTTTACTGCTGTGTACCTGGCACAGAAAAGGTACCTAAAAAATGTTTTCCAATGAATGAACAAGTAAACATACAAAGACTGGAAAGAATTGCATGGGTGGTAGCCACCGATGCCACTAACCTGGATTGGATGTTGTGTGTTTTCTTTTAAAACTCTCCTTTTGTTTCCGCAAAATTCTGCAAAAGATGCTAGTACCATATTGGTGTGATGGAATATTTTATTTGGGTAGCCTCCTTGTTCAACATCCAGTCCTCCTTGGGCTTCAGCCGCTTCCTTGGAGTTTCCATGTCGGAAGTTTTCCAGATGAACATTGTGAAACAGACCCGTTTGCTGCAACTCGTTTAACCTATCAGATGGCTTTAGGACAGTCACAGTTTCCTAATTCTTGCGGAGCCAGGTAGCTGGGCTGTGGGGAGCTTGAGTGAACAGAGCAGTTGCTGTGGACACAAAGAACACTGATTTCAGGGCGGGGGGGCGGTGCTGAAAAAGCATATGATTCCTTTTTGATTACCATTGTAATGACTTAACCATTGCATTCCAAGATTATTAAAATGTCCCGTTGATTTTCTATTCCTTTCCCTTCTGGTGTGCCAGTTTATACATCATTATTTTGGAGAGTGAGACAGAAAACCTCGTAGGCATCTCACTCTCCCCAAAAATAAGCTTCTTTGCACTGCAAGTAGTTCTGTTTCACTCCAAATGGAAAAAGGTAACTTGGTTTGTGAACCATTGTCAATAGAATCTTTATTTCATTTATGAATACCTCTGTGAGAAACAAGGGCTTATTATAATTCCCTCAAATTTTTCAAAATATTTTAATAATATTGGTGAAGTTGGCAAATATATTCAACTTGTTTGACATACAGAACACAATCTAGAAAAACAAGATTTTTGTATTTCTTTTTCCCCCCTAAAACTGTATTAGTCACTGTGCATCGGAAAGCAGGTTGCAAGCACTTCTAACTTGGACCCAGTATTAGCATTTGCACGGCCGTGACTCCCCCGGTGCCCTTGAGTTATAGCATCGGATGAGTGAGGGAGACTCCGTGATTTGCTTGTTTTCACGACAGTGCTGAAACTGGCTTGCACTTGCTATTCTTCTCCAGTAGTTAACAAGACCCTAGCCAAAGGGAGCCCCTGCACTCTGGGCATTTCTAGTTCTTTCCTTCTGGTCTCTTTCTCTTCCTGTGTTTTTTTTCTTCCTGTGTCTTTTTGGGGGAGGAAAGAAACTGGTCTCTCTTTCTTGTACTTGCTATCAGCCAACTTGTCATTGTCCTGAGATCCTCTGCATCTGTGCGGCCACAGGCGGCTCACTGGAGCTCCTGTGGCAGCAGAAGCCCAGGGAGCCTGTGTGAGGGTTGTGGAGGGAGTCTGCCCACTGCTCTGGAGGAGAGCGTGGCTTCTGAGGATTTGCATTCCTGAAGAAGCTGCTTAGGTGTTTGCTTTGCACACAGGAAAGTGCGGGGCCACTGCTTTTCTGGTGACTCCTCATTCTGTTGACATCGCAGCCAAATGATTTTTCCAATTGCAGCTCTGGCCTTTTACATGTCAAAGCCATCCTGTTCTGTGCTCTCTTGGGTTCAACGGCTGTATTCACATATAACAATAGCAATTCTGTTCTCAGAATTTTTAATACCTTGATTGTACACTTCTTCTTCAATATTTTCACGCAAAGTTTAAGTACATTTTTTCTTCCAAGTTCACATTTGTGGGGTCAACACCTGTCTGCCCTCTTCTGCCAGGGCAGAGACTGTACCTGTTTTTGCCAGGCACAAAATATACACGCAATAGGCACCTCTTTATGAGTAGATGTGATCACTGCACAGGGCACTGGAGATAGCTAGGCCACTTCTGCTATTGTCAGGCTTATGGGCTAATAAAAGAGCCAGCCTGTGAGCAAGTCATCACAAAGCAAGGAGATAATAATACTTGACAATATTGCAAAAGTACGGACGGGAGCAAAGAGCTTGTCCTTGGAAGAGTCTAGAAAAGTGGCATTGGAGCTATGATGTATTGTAATGAGAATCACAAGTAGCTTTTTAGCTCACTCTTCTTTCTCCTTTAATCTCCAAATTTTACTTTCACTTGAGGCCCCACTGTCTATTCTCAGCACTTAGAGAATTTATTGCCTCCCAAGCCAGGGATACCCCATTGGTACGTGACTGTGCCAGGGAAGGAGCAAGAAAAGAGAATGACATGCCGAGCATCTCTTTGTACCCGGCTCATGTCAGGAGTGTTTGAAGAGGGTATTTTCCTTCTCTGTCACTTGCTGCCCAAGTAATCCCTAGCATTCCCCTATCTCCCCAAGCTTCCATGACATCATATGTGGAGTGGAATAATATGATTTATCTCATAAGGTTGTTGGGAGGTTTAAATAAAACAATGACTGTACAATGCTCAGCACAGTCCTGGTATACAGATGGCAAGTATTTTGTAAGTGTCATATTTGTCATTGTAATCATGCTGCTGTGGAAGGTGAAAGGAACTTGCCATTTTGGGATAGTCTCTGAAGGGATCCCGAAGAAAGAGGGCACGGTCAAGAAGATATTAAAAGTTACTTATTCTTGCCACCAAGAACAACAACTCTATTCTCAAAAAAAATTATTCTTTGATATTTAACCACCATCTCACACAATAGTTAACATTCTCGTCTTCTGGTTCTCCTATTTGTATTTTACTTGTACAAAGTCATCTCAAGTATGTAGGGTTTGCTCTAGTACACTGTGGGGGCCCTAAAGACCTTTGCAACAGTGTAAGAGTTGAATGCCTGTATAAGAATTACAAAAAGATTCATAACCACCTAAATTTGTGTCCTGTTTTGGGAGATTTCTTTATGTTACCTACTTGTATGGAAAAGCTTGATAACCACCAGGACCCCACAAAATATGTCTCTTACTCTGTAAGACTGACTTATCTGGTGGGTTTTTTTTCTTTCTTTTTGTACCACAGAATAACAGACTAAGAAAATATGCCTTTGAATTGAAAATGAATGACCTGACCTACTTTGTGCTGGCTGCCGAAACGGAGTCCGACATGGATGAGTGGATCCACACCCTCAACCGCATCCTGCAGATCAGCCCTGAGGGACCCCTTCAGGGCCGGCGGAGCACGGAGCTCACTGATCTGGGGCTGGGTGAGGGCACCTGTCCCCAACTCCCTTCCTTCACCTAGAGTGACATGTGCGCGTGGTTCCCGTCAGCTCCTGGAAGCTGTATCGCCTGCCAGGTCTAGCTCATCCATCCCTGAGCTAATTGCTCCAGGAGATCACCCTAAATCTTTCCTTTTACTGAGCAGTGAGTGCCACCACACGTAGGTACAATTTTGAGTTGCCTGGCATTAAATGGAGGTTGACAGGCAGGAAATGATTTTGGAAATCATTTGTCAGCAGTATTAAAAATGCCCAGGTCTGATGGGATGTAACCACAGAGGGGATATTTGGTGTTTTATAGCCTTTTATTAAATGTAATTAATTACCATTATATTCTGTAAGGCAGATATGCATTACTTCCTTTTCATGGAAAGGAACATCATGAATGTTTTTTGACCATATTGAGATCAGCTTATGTATATGTGAAAGCCCCATAAATTTTACATAGTATTAAACATTTTACAAGAAAAAATTTTTTTCAGCCCATCCTAATTCCCTCAGATGGTTCTAATTCACTCCAGGCCAAGAAAAGGGAGCAAGAGAGATGAAAGAAAGGGTGAAGAGAAGGGTAGGAAAACATGTTTATAACTATGAGGAAGGCAAGTTCACAGTCAGTCAGTCCTCCCAAAGGAAAGCTATTTTAAGCACTTTGCACAGCCTCATGGTGCATTAGACCCAAAGCGTCTTTAAGTGCTCGTAGCCTAAGTATCACATGCTTTAAAGCAAACAAGTCATGTGCTAATCAGGAAAAAAAACACTGTTGATTTTAATACCACTACTGTACAGCACAGTAGGTGTCTTACATTCATGATTTACTTACTAATATTCAACTACAGTAGTAGTATTTACAGAGTCTTAGAGAGTTCAAGTAATGGGAGCTAGAACATGGGTTTTAAATTGATGGCCTCAGAGTCAGAATTACCAAAAATGTATACACATACAAGAAAACCTGAGTGTGCATTGATGAAGTCAAGACAGCCCCACCCGTCATTGTAGTATTGCAAGGGTTCAGAGTTCCTGCGGGCACAGGATGGGGCGTGGACAGAATCCCAAAGAGATCATCAGGGGGTCTGGTTTCCCAGCCAACACCTTCTAGCGATATGGACTCCCTACTGGGAGCAGGGTACCATACAGGCATCTGCTCACCCACATCCATCTTTCATGGCTCTCAGGTCTCATCCAGTTTTGATATGTGACAGGCTAGAGAAATGTGCGATTCGTGAGAATTACTTAATAACCTGCCTTCGTGTATCTTTTCAAGATTCGCTGGATACTTCCGTCACAGGCGAATGCACGCCAGAGGAAACGGATTCTTCAGAGAACAGCCTCCATCCGGACTTCGCAAAAGTAATAAAGCTGACACAATTTACGCAAATAAATTTGCATTGCTTACTAATTAATGCGCTCTTGGAAAAGATTGCTTATTAATTAATGCTTTCATGGAAAAAAATGCTTTTCAAAGATTTAGATGAAGAAACACAAAACTCAAAAATTAAAAGCATCGTTTTTTATAATTTGCCAAGTGTTAACGGATGATATTAAAACTGTGATAATAGTAAGGGGCTACTTCTTGCCCTTTGGATCGGGCTTGGCTGTAAGTGTCTGGATGTTTAGACACCGAGAGCTAACACACTGTTATCTGCAGTACCTCACAGAAACCGAAGAGACCGTCAGAGCCACTCGAAACTCGGAGAGGCTAAATCTGTTCTCGATGGATCCGGACATAGATGTAAGCCAACATGAACACGGTCCATACCATTGTGGTTTATAATTTAGATTTTCTTTATTTGCGATGGATGCTTTTTGAGTAAAACTGTCACAATTTTTCTAGACCTTGAAACTTCAGAAAAAGGGTCTTTTGGATCCCGAGTCTGTCATCAAACCCTTTGAAGAAAAAGCTGCCAAGAGAATCATGGTCGTTTGTAAAGCTCTCCACTTCAGTCTCCAGGGATGTGTGACGGAGAATGAAAACGACCCGATCACCAATGTAAGTTGCCCTCCTGTTACTTCCTACATCAGCTGGACGGCAGCACACCACCCCGGTCCAACTCTTTCCTGTTCCTGGTCATTCCAAGCACGGAGTTAATACCATCTAATGAACCAGGGAACATGACTAACAGCATTTTTCCACATTACAAATGTGCACAAGTTCTGAAATGGAACTGTCAGTATACTGTCATAACAATTTTCTGTTAACTTAAAGAAGAATCACCAGAGGGGCTATGTTCTAGGGTTCTTTCCATTAAATCAGCAGGATGGCTCAGAGTCTCCTAAGATGCTGTTTGTATCTTTTTGGTAGTGCTAGAGGTGGCTTTTAAATCAACATTTTTATTTTAGTATTTATATGTTAATTTTAATGTGTATCGAATATAATTAAGCCCTGGCCACTCACTGTGGCTTATTTGGTTGGAGCTTTGTCCAATAGCCCAAAGGGTCGTGGGTCTGGTTCCTGGTCAGGGCACATCTCCACCTCTCTCTCTCTCTCTCTCTCTCTCTCTCTCTCTCTCTCTCTCTCAGCAATTAAAAAAATAAAGGAAGAGAATTAAAACAAACAAATCAATCTTGTGATTTCACAGTCCTTACTGTTTAAGCTAGGGCTAAGTAGTGAATTAAGTAAAATAATATCAGATAAATACTAAATTAAAAATAATAGAGATAGTACATGTAAATGGCAGGAAAAACAAAGGTGTCCACTGATATTTGGAAAGTGCCTCACTGCTCATTAAATCAATACCAGATTCCTTTTTCTACTAAGTAGACCCCCTTGAGAGTTTCAAAGGGACAGTTCTTTGTTAATTGTAAGTATGTGTGTAGGAAGGATGTACTTTTTAGCATAAACATTATTAAATGTTTCTATAAAGAAGAAAATAAAAATCACTCATAATCCTACCACCAGTTAAAAAGTCATTATATCAGCATGTTCCCTTTCATTATTTTGTAATGGATTCTGTTCTAATTTCTAATAAATCATTTCTCAATGGTCACTTTTCACCTCAAAGTCGAAAACTTGTCTCCAGATCCGTGATGCAGGCCACATTGCTTTCAGAAGGCAGGCACAGCCTTATGTTTTCTGTATGAATTGTGCGCACACAATTTCACCACCTCTTTTTAGATGGAAACTTGTTAGTTGTGACAGTGAATGGCTGGCAGAAAGGATGAACTCTTCTTTCAGAAGACTTAACCCCTATCGCCCTTGGGTCCTTTAGCACCTTGCTGATTCCCAGAGCCTCCTTCTCTCTGGTGTAGACCCAGGAAAATGGTGCATGCTGTAGACTTCAGGTGTGATAAGGAGAATCAAGTACGTGCCTCTCCTGGAATGCCTGACGGAATGCCTGACACTTCCTTTTATGAGTTCCGCCGCCATTCTGGACAAGTGGCTTACCTACAATCTGCTCTTCTGTAAATGGGGATAATAATAACAGTAACTGTTTCACATTGTCATTGTGAAGATTAAATGAGGTGATGTATGGAAAGTACTCAGACAGTGCTTGGTACATAGTAAGGATTCATTAAATAGTGACTTATTTAATGTGGAAATTGTTTTAAAATTTGTAAATATCATGCGTGCAAGTTATTGATATTTTCAATGTGAAATTCTTGTTGAAGCATCGCAGGTTCGATTCCCAGTCAGGGCACACGCCCAGGTTGCAGGCCACGGCCCCCAGCAACCGCACACTGATGTTTCTCTCTCTCTCTCTCTTTCTCCCTCCCTTCCCTCTCCAAAAATAAATAAATGAAAATCTTTAAAAAAAACAAACAAACAAAAAAAGAAACCGAAATGCAAAGATAGTGGGGTTTTCCTGCCTGTGCGGGGAGCACGTGACTATTTCCACGTGGACTCCTTTCTTTGTACGAAAACTCCTATTCCAAAGCTCAGTGTTTGTACTCGGGCCGATCTCCCAAGCACGAGAACAGGCAGAAGCTCAGAAGTTCTGACTTGACTGCCTTTCTCCCACCAGCCCGCCAGAGGGAGAAGTTGACATGAAGTGCTTTGTATGTCTCTCTAGGTTTCATTTATTTTCCAGTTGATACCAATGTTAAAAAACAAGGAAACTGCTTTTTAAAATATAATTTCATTGTGCTTATAAGCAATGATATAAAAAATGATTAAAACAACGTCGAGTTAACTAAACCACAGTTTGTTATGGAGTGGTGTTATTTTTTAAATCCTTGCATATTTCTCAGTGACACTCATCCATGTGGCTACTTTTAAATTTACTGTTTTCAAGTCAAGGAACATGCTTTTAAATCAATTGAAATATTTCTTTAAGTTGCTAAAGCGCCAACTGCTGTGTTTAATGCATGAGCTTCTTGATAAAAACACCCTAACAGAACTTTTAATGAGGAGAAAACTATTTAATAGCATGTAATTTTTTTAGTCCATCGTTGGAAATTCAGGTTGATGGTTTTATAGTATGAAAGATTTCTTTGACAGTAAGAATTGATTCCAAAAACCTGAACTAACAAAGCTGCTTCACAGCAGAGCGACATTTGCAATGTCATGTTCTTGAATTTTTTAAAGAAAATACAAAATTCTAAACATAAGAAACCTATGACTCAATCGATTTGTTAGGTTTTCAAGGCGCCTTATTAAACAAATCCTTATTGAAAAGTCAGTGATTCCAAGAGTAAGATTTGACCTTTAAGTTGAAAAGATGGGTTGGAAGAAATAACTGAATCACTGTATGAGATTTAATTTCTGATGTTATTATCGACGTAGGTCATTTATTTCTAGTCACTAAGCAGAAATGAAAATCAGAATGCAGCAATTTATTAAAAATAATAAGGATTTTTCCTTTGACCTTCAATGTGCTTTGAGTTCTTACCTGAATTATTTTTGAGTAATTTTTGAGTTTTTCACCTCGGCAGTCTATCCCTCCCACAAACCAGGAGTTTTTATGAAATAAATTATATTAGTAAAATAGAAAACTTTTACTTTTTCCTTATCTTATTTTAAAAAATAAACCATTGAATTTTATTTTAGCTGTGTCCTTCTATTTAGCTTCTAACAATAAAGCATCTGGTAAGTATTGCTAATATTAAGGAATTAAGCTGAAACCCTTGTTATAAGCTAGCCATATTACTACATTTGAAAGAACACGAAGTATCTATTAAATATTCAGCAAAACCCACAGCATGAGTGATTCTGTACAGTGATGAACTGTCATAATTTGGTTTTTGTGTATAACCTGCTTGACCACAGAATGTTGGCAGATGACAGGCATCAAATTAAAATTAAGTAGCATAAACAGAAGTAAAGATATTTTTGTAGGAATATTCCAGCCGTAGAAGCCTGTAGTTAACTACATATATAATTATTTTTATACATGTATCTAATATATAAGTGCATATACATAGATTTGCTTATTTCCATCCTTGTTTTATTTTATCTGTTGTGTTTGAATTTTTTCCGGTTGAAAAAAACATTTTTCCTGAATCTTTCTTTTTTTACTGTTTATGATAATCTGGCAGCATTGTTTAAGAGTTAGCAGTTTCTAGTTTAGAGGGGCTTCTTTATTTGTGTGTTTGGTTGGTTTTTGTCAAACCCATGAGTTCTCTCTTTTCCCCGCAGATTGAGCCCTTTTTCGTGAGCGTGGCACTTTACGACCTCAGAGACAGCAGGAAGATTTCTGCTGATTTTCACGTGGACCTGAACCACACAGCTGTCAGGCAGATGCTGCCAGGGGCTCCCGTGGCGCTGGAAAACGGAAACATCGACACGCTCACTCCACGACTACCAGAAGAACCTTACGTCAAGGGATTTCCGGAGGAATGGTTGAAATTTCCAAAGCAGGTGGCACTTTTGTTTACTCGTGGTAGGATGGAAAACACCATCCCATTGTTCTTACCTATACTATACATAGGATGAGCAATTTCCAAATAAAAATCTCCTTAAAGCTCTTCTTTTTTATCATTTTTATTGTTTATTCTATTACATTTGTCCCGATTTTTTCCTTTTTGCCCTCCTCCACCTCTCCCACCCCCACTCCCACAGTCAGTTCCCACACTGTTGTCCATGTCCATGGGTCACTCATACATGTGCTTTGTCTAGTCCCTTCCCCTTCCTTCCATCATCATCCCCCTCCCCCCTCTGGTCAGTGTCACTCTGTTCCCTGTTTCCATGCCTGTGGTTCTATTTTGTCCATCAACTTATTAAAGCAATTCTTAAAAAAAAAACTAGAATGGTGTAAGTCTTCAGTGTGGTTTCCTACATGCTTATTAACTTATTAATTCTAATTTATTTTTGTACATAGGCTATATTCTCCGTGAGCAACCCACATTCTGACATTGTTTTGGTGGCCAAAATCGAGAAAGTATTAATGGGAAATATTGCAAGTGGGGCTGAACCTTACATTAAGAACCCAGACTCCAACAAGGTAATGTACAGTATTTCCACACAGAATTTCAATTGATTTCAAGAAATAAAATCACATGCCTGATGAATTATCAAGTTTGATAAATCTAAGCCTCCAAATGTTCACTTACTAGTGAAATCAGCATTCATTTGAAAAATGTAGAAGTATATATTCTTTGTTAATGCTTTGTCATGCAGTAGGTTTTGAGTTTTGATCATCTAGTAGGAAATATAAATGTAAATACGGGTAAAGCTTTAACTGCAAGGATCAAAGTGTTAATGATGATGAAAAGTTAGGATTAATATGACTGAAAACAAATTAACACAGTGTACTAAGACATCAGTAATGCTGATGGGAAAGTAAATGAAAAAGGAAGTTAAGTAGTTGCATATCAAATTATAATAGCATTTAAGTGAAGAAAGAAAACATACTGGAAGTTCTTTGAATAATGGGACTACGGAACAATTTTTTTCTTTAATAATCGAATGTTAACTGTTTAATAGAAAATAAATATAAAAAGTCCCTATTTTCCACACAAAGGGACTATATTGAGAAAATAATGTGTTAAGAATTGAATTTGAGCACATATAATATTTTATGGCAGAGCCTGACAGATCTAGGAGATTTAAAGTTTGGCAAACTGTGATTGTGGGCAAATCTACCCTGCCCTCTGTTTTTGTAAATAAAGTTTTATTGAAACACAGTCACACGTATTCATTTATGAATTGTCCCTGGCTGCTTTCCTGCTCCAGCAGCAGAGTTGAGAAGTTGAGACAAAGACCATATGGCCCAGTGTATTTGTTGTGTGACCCTTAACAGAATAATTTTGCAGAATGCTGCCATAATAAGTAAAATGTTGAATGAACTGTGGATATGAATTTGATAATATTTTCCACTTAATATTTTGAGGTTTTTGAAGTCAGAAGAAAGGGAAAAAGTTGGTATTCCAAGACAAAGCTTTTTTCTGTATTTGAAATTTCCAAGTGAAAAAGAAAGAAAAATGCAATACAGTAGTTTGAACATGAAGACCATCATTTGGCTCTCTAAGGGGTGCATCTGTGGGCTGGTGAGGTGGAATTGCACTGAGTTTCAATGTAAGATAACAGAAAAGTGCTTGTTAGTATTTTACATGAGCAGTTTGTAAAGTGATGTTCTAAACAATATATTATTTTTTCCTCAGTCTGCACAAAAGATACTCAAATCCAACAGGCAGTTCTGCAGCAAGCTGGGGAAATACCGCATGCCATTTGCGTGGGCTGTGAGGTATGTTGACAATTGCCACCAACAGAATAGAAATGCCCTGAGAGTCTGCACTGAAAGCTTCTGTTACCTGTTACTGAAAGAACAAGTAACCTCTCTGTTACCTGTTTTTTTTAATATACCAGCCTCCAGAATGATGCTAATGTGTTCATCTTTATAAACTTCTTGAGCTCCCCAGAAATACGTTTTACAAGAAAACTGAGCAAGACAACTCATAGGAGACTGGGACTATGGCATGCATGTAGTGTGGGCATGACCATCTACGCCTTGGGTTCTTGGTAGGATCAAATCAAAGTCATAAAGTGTTTATTATATATATTTGGTTTATCAAGCACTTGACATTGTATCATCCCTGAGAGTTTGCTGTGCATGAAATTCAGATGAACACGCTGTGATTTCTTAGGCATCTGCGTATTTTCATCTATGCACAGAGCACAGGTCTATGTATGGATGTCTAGATGAAATGATTGATCATTTCAGATCTCTTTGATTTGCGTGCTGATTAGCACCCAGATTTATCAGTACCAATCAGAAATGCTGAGTTCCGTGGACACTGATGGCAGACTCATCTTCCTGGAAATATAACCTCTGCATAAAGAACAAAAGTTGCTTTTTAGGTCTGCTCAAACATTCATTATTATTGTCCTCAAATCTTTTTGCATCTCTATTAGTATAAGAATTTCTTAAAAGAGGAAGAGTCTGGCATAGACATGAGGGAAAAATGGTCCGCAGTACACAAACCAGGTGAACTAAAAGTGCTACAAAAAGAGACAGCCTATCAAGTATTCATTTGAAGGTTGACCCCATTGTCCCAATGGAAGTGACTTTAAAATTCGGAAGGAAGAGAGAACCTGTTACTGATACCTTGTTTGGGTCTCAGAATTCCCAGTGATGAGCATAACCAGAGTAAACTCATCAACATTTGTTGCAGTTTTGAGGGTGCTACTTAAAGTTGGGACAGGTGAGTGCAGGGAAGAGGAATGTGGAAGTCCGTGCAGCGGTGCACCAATGGAGACCCACTGGCCTCCAAGAACTAGTTTGCTGTTAGGTAGGCTGGAAGCAAGCTAGAGAAAGACCAGGCCCAGTACTCTGATAGGGAGGGTCTAGATCAGGCCACTACGTAGAGATTGTAATTGAAGATTGTAACTTTTGGGCAAGTTTCCTTTCCAATTCTCAGGGTCCCCATCTGCAGAATGAAGCTGACCATACCTGTCTCATGGGCAGCAAGTACACTCTCAGGTGCAAGAGCATGCCGCATAAGTAGATCATAAACATCACTTTATCTCCCTTTCCTCTCTCTCCCTACAGGGACAATTATGCCAGGATATTCTGCATGAAAAAGGTGTTAGTGAAATTTTCTGAACCCTCTATGATAAAGTTCATGGTTTTTATTTCTCATAAGCTTCAAAAGAAGGGGTAACTTGTAACTGCGTGGTCAAACTTTTATTGATAAGTATTCTCAGCAGTTACCACAAGAAAACCTACTGGTAAACATAAAAGCAAGACATCCCTTGGCAAAAGTGAAATATTCCAAAATAGCAAAATTATGGTGGTGGCCATATTTTCTCTTTAAGGATCCAGCGTTGTTCAGAGGTTTTAGAAGCAGGCATTTTAGAACCAGAGCTGGGTGTGAAATGCCAACTCTGTTTACTAGACAAGCGAATTTAGGCAGGTACCTAGGGTCTGTCTTTACCTCAAGTTTTTAAAATGTACAACAGAAGAATGATAATACCTAATTTACTATTGCAGGGATTAATGAGCACTTATGTTACCCAGTAAAAGATAGCCGCTACTAGAAGTCATTATTTCCATATGATTATTATGAAGTCTCCTGTGAAGGTCATATTCACCTCAACAAGCCCCCCTTCCTAGTAAATTTTGGGCCGTGGAAAATACTGTGAGAGAAATAGGTGGAAGAATTACCCATCATAGAGCAGTAAAGGGAAGTAACAATCCTATTTTGAAGTTGTCTAGTGAAATATGTGGGATGAAAGACAGACAACGTTCCTAAGGAGGCTGTCAATATTACCGATGATGAGAGTAATTACATCTAGGACAGGAAAGCCAGCAAAACCACAAGCTCATGCTACACAAATGCCTGATTAGTGGTTTGTTAGTAGGTTAGGAGACAGTAGACACCACCAATTTGCATATATACAGTTATGCTTTCGATTTACATAAACATCTCTAGCAACTGAGATAAATGGTACACTTCTAAAGATTTTATGTGTGACCACTTACATTATCTAACCACAAAAATAAGTATAAGATACAATCAGAGAAGATTTTAATGTTCCCTGTATTATGTGGAAGTGCTCCAAATAAATGTGACCGAATCAGAGAAGGTCTTGTTACTCATCTCGTTTTGACATGAGCCAGTTTCCTGACATATTTCGATACCCTACCGGTGCTGCTAATTCTCTGGCTACTTCTCCTTTCTATTATGTTTTCCAGATTGCCATTTGTTTTCACAATACAGCTTTGAGTGTACTTTGACCCTTAAAATCAACTGCCACTAAAAAGCGTAGAAGTGACAGTTTAGCTTATGACCATGTTTTTACCCAGAACGAATCATCCCACCCACCGCAACCCACAGATGCTCATGGCCAGGAACGTTTTATCTGAGATGAATCCGGTGCCTGTTCTTGTCTTTGGCACCAGCCGTGGTGCCATTTTACAGCAAAAATGTTTATCCTCGGGCTAGGGAAAGAGAATGATTCAGATGGCTGCATAGGGTGTTTTCCGCTCATTGATTCCGGAGAAAAATCAACCCTTGCAAACATACCATGTTGTTAGATGGAGCATCTAAGCCTGTGCATCTCACCCCCAGAATCCAATGCGCCTGCACCCGTGCCAAGACCCTTTCTTGTTTCTTTTGCTCTGTCCCATGTAGCATTCTAAACGGGCCAATGCCCAACACTGAATCTTCTTTAAAATTAAGACATGTAATAATGAGACTATAATAAAAATGTTATTCTTATATCTTTCCACTTAAAGAAGATACAGAGTGCAGCAACACCCCCACCAAATGGATATCCAGCCCCTGTTTGAATCTCTCCAATGACAAGGAGTCAAGTGCACCCCACTGTGCTTCCTCCTGTCTTTCCGTAGCTATAATGATTAGAAAAGTCGTTCCATAAAAATTATTTTTACACTGCCCCATAATCACTTTTATATTTTGTCTTCCATAGCCATAAAGAAAAATGCCCAATTCTTTCCTGACATCATGGCTGTCCATGCTGCTTATGACAAGCTCTCGGGGACACTGAGGCTTCCATCCCTTTTTGGCTAAAGGTCGCATTTCCCTCGATCATACCCCAAATGTCATGATTCAAGACCCGTGCCCTATACTGACTATTGCTCAGCTGTGGCGACTGGCACTAGGCAGTGTCCCAAGCATCCTCTGACCATCTGTGTGAATGAATCAGTCCTGCGTTGTCTTGCCAGTTAGCATATTTACCGAGCAAGGATGGGGTGTCTGGTGCCGGGAGCAGTGCTTCCGGGCACTGTGCTCCTCGTTCTCTTTACAAGGTGCCCTATGCAAGGGAGCTGGTTCCGGGGCAGAGCTGTGTTAAGAGGAAAAATGAGTTATACAACCCCTGTCTACCCATGTATTTGCAGTGGCTGATTAATTTTTTTAAAATCCTAATACAGGCTCAGTTAGCTTCCTCCCGTGTTGGGAAATTCATCATATTTGTCTCAACATGTCAGGTACTTGAATTAAAGCCCTGTATTATATTTAAATTAAAAAAAAAACTTCAAGTTGAATATTTTCATTCTGCTTCCTCCGTGTTATCTGATAGGGGACCTTTTTTCCCTTACTTAGTGCTTAACAGAGAAAAATGAGAAGAAAGATTGAAGGACTCTAAAAATATCATTCTTTCTGATAAATTCCTGGCACGTTTTCTGTATTATTTGACATTAAAGCTCTGTGATGAGATAGCCATTTAAATGGCCATTTCCTCCTGAGCACTGGAACCTTTGGTTAATTTAAAAAGTAATAAAATAGTCTAGTTAGGGCCTTTAAGTTAGGAGAAATAAAAATTCAGCATATCTCTAACAGAGAAAAATCAATTACACATGCATCTGCTTTTCTTAGGTAGGCACAGTGTGATGCATTATGAGGAAGGAAATCTGACATTAGCCATGCTTTGTATACTAGTTTGTCGGAAAGTGTCGCCTTACCTTACCATATTCTTTGGATGAAAACAATTTACGTGTTTTAGCTACATCTTTGTAGTTGCAATGAAATGGATCAAGGAAGGAAATGCATGGCTTAGACTCATGGCAGCCTCATTATTTAAAACGAAATTCTGACTCAAGTATTCTTCATTTCATATTCGTCTCTGTCCTGAGATTTAGGACTTGGCACACTTATCTCCATGAAAATGTCTTAAGAATCAGGCCCTCTGTGCCCACATTCACGACCTCATCCTTTTTCTGTACTTGTAAAAGCTAATGAGACCGCTCAACAGAAGTCGTCCTGGCTTGATCAGGAAATAATGACAAAGGACCGACATACTCATTCCTTTTCAACTTCTCAAATACTCCAAGATTTTGGTGTGTTACTAAATCATAAATAAATGCAGTTGTAATAATGAGTTGCTGTTACCTGAGATACGGAGTTAAAAATAAAAATTTAAGTATAAATACAGGGTGTAAATAAAACTTTTATCTAAGAAGTTTTCTTGTATTTTCAGTTGATAAATATTTTATAATGGAAATGTTTTTCCTATTATAAATGGGAAACTTAATCACTTTAGTCACCTTAAAAACACAACTCCGTAAACATTATCGAAATACCAACCTAAACAAGTATTATTTTCTTTCAGATCAGTATTTAAGGACAACCAGGGAAATGTGGACAGAGACTCAAGATTCTCACCGTTGTACAGACAAGAAAGTAGCAAGATTTCAACCGAAGACCTACTGAAACTAGTGTCAGATTATAGAAGGTAGGATTTGGGGGGTACTCTTGAAATTCACATAAATCAACACCATTGCTACTATTGATTTATAGATGCATAAATAATACTTGATTGCCTTATTCTCAAATGTCCAAATTCCTCCAGAAAGCAAACCATTTGCAGATGACTTCACATATGTCCACACGACACCACAAGAGTATATTGGCCAGAATTATATGGAAGCCCTGTAAAGCACCAAACTGTGTCAGTTACCTCTTGCTATGTAACGAATTACCCAAAAACTTGGCTTCTTAGAAGAACAACATCACCTATTTTATTCTTGAGTCTGTAATTTGAGCACAGCTAGATGAGGGGCATCAGCTGGATGAGGTTTGCTAGAGTCAGAGGATGCACTTTTAAGGTGGCGCAATTACTGACTGCCAAGTGGGTACTGGATGTTGGCTGAAAGCTCACTGGAGCTGATGGCCAGAGACTTTGGGTCTCACCCATGGACCCTCTCCAAGAGCTACTACAGCTTTCTCATGCCTGGGTTCTAGGAGTAAGTGTCCCAGCGGATAGAAAATGACTACTGCCGGTTTCCTAACACTAGGTCTGAGAAAGTGCCACAGTGCCATTTCTGCCATACTATACCGTCAGATTGTCACAGAGCCTAGATTCAAGTGAAGGGGAAGTAGGCACCACTAAATAGGAGGAGAGTTAAGGAATTTTAGAACTATGCTTTGAAACTTCACAGAGCAATTAATTGCTGTGCATGCAATAGTTTATAATATGTCTGTCATTCAAATGCTTTTGGAGAAAATGATGGAAGTTGGTGCCAAAAAAAGGAAAAATACAAAAGCCACATTTTTAAAATGAATCCACATACATTATCTTATGAAGATAAGATCTTTCACAACAAGCAGCTTATCTTAACGTGTTATGCCCTGACACGCACAGGGGCCTGGCACCCACTGCCCTTGCCCAGATGTTCACTCTCTGCCCCTCCCGTCTCAGAGTCAACAGTCTGTTACCCGTTAATTTTGTTCATCCAAAAACAAAAATAATGTATCACTATGAGACAAGCATGATTAATATTTTCTGTATCTTCAATAGAGGAGGTGTTTCTCTTTAACTGCAAGGGAAGTTTTCCTAATGATTTTGTTGTTGCTCTGGAAAGTGATGAAACCTTTCTTAGAAAGCAAAATAAAGGTGAGAAGTAAGATCCTGGAGGAGACCCTGAACCAATATTCCGTGGTTGCGATACTCCCTCCGCAGGGAGATCCCCTCAACCTTGACTCCTGGACAAAAGCCCTGCGTCAGCCTTCCCGCAGCGACCACGTGGGAACTAAGAGAGCTTTTTCTCTTTACTCTCTCGCCAGCGCACTGAAGCAGGGGAAGTTGCAGTGCTGAGAAGGGAACGGCCCCATGTTACCGGTGCATAGCAAAGACACTTTTCACTGTGGCAGTTAGAGGGCATCTCAAATGCCCAATGCCATCCTGGTGGGACAGTAAATCCTGTCATAGACACCGTACACCCATGGCACTTAGTCTCAGTACTGTGCTGATAAATGTTTGCCACTGACCCTCCAGGAGGGAAAACCGATTTATACCGATGGCCAATTTCTGTGGTGTCAATTCTCCTACCATTGCGGATGTCAAGCTACCATTAGGGCTCCACCAAATACTGGACTGGGAAGAAGTGTGCACATGGTGATGTAACGTTCCCACCATACAGGCAGATGTAAATACTCTCAAGATTCTGGATAATCTTACCATGCAGTAAATAATTACTCAGTGATGAATTTTGAGTAGTACTTACTACCTTGGGGTTTAGTATAATTTGTTTAATGGTAAGTTGATATAACTTTATTTTTAATAAATGGCTGTGTTTAACAATTGGCAGGCGAAATAAGTGAAAATGTAACAGTCAGTGCTCACAAGCTGGGAAGAGCTGGCTCTGACCTACCGCTATAATTGTTCTGCCTGTCAAAGTAGATCTCCCAAAAGGGAGAACACCGGAAGCGGTTAGCAGTCACTTCTGCTTCACTGTGAAGGAAGTTGGGCAAGAAGGTGTTTGCAGGGGGAGAGGAGGGAAGGAATGTGAGGGCTCCCGAGTCAGGATTCGGGATTCAGAGTGCGTGCAGGGCAGGGACCGGCTGGAATGGGGCACTGAAGGCAGAGAACCAAGAACAGGCAGAGGCTCCTTGACCTCCTGGGCTGTCGGTGCAGAGGAAGAAAGCACACTTGTGGCCCACTTAGCACTTGTGCAAGGACCAGTGCTACTCCTCAGGCTTCTTTGGACAACTGACAACAGCTCGTCCCTGACAGCCATTCAGATGCTGCACCTTTCCGTTACTGAGAATTCTGTGGCCACTGCCACGCTTCTTTGGCCATTTACATAAACGTTATCAGGAGCAGGTCCAAACAAATGTACGACGTTCTTCGGAATATCTGTAACTTGACCCCTGCCTGGTTTTTCTTTTTATTGGCAAGAGCGCATACATTTTAGTTTCCAGATTCAAACTAGCTACATCAAGTCCTCCACGAGATTGGTTGGGGCCCTCCTGTTTACCGTCATCAAAGCTCAGAATTACAGTTGACTGTTTTTTTTCTGGACGATTCGAATAATTCAACGTGTGTGTGTCTGTGTGTCTGTGCGTGTCTCTATGCCGGCATGCTTTCACAGGGCTGACCGAACAAGCAAACTGCAGACCATCCCCGGGAGCCTGGAGGTCGCTGTGGACAACATCCCTCTGGAGCAACCAAGTATGATGATGATGATGTCCTAGTTTGCTTGCGGAGTTTTGAATAGTTAGTGGGTTAGAGGGTTGGTTACAAAATTTTATTGGGGTATTTTTTTCTCAAAGGTTGAGATACATAGAATGTATGACCTTATAGAAATTGCAGGCTTCTTACTTCTTTATTAAGACTATACGTATAGTAGGACAAGAACTATATTCAGGGTAACCTCGTAATTATCTGGTAGGCACCATGCACCCAGCAAGGTATTCAATTATATTATTGAATCCGCAGAACTCTGAAGGATTGCAAATGTAGAAAGTCAGGTTCAGAGAGACTGATCAAGTAATAGCCCGTCATGGGAGAATCCGTACTCTTTCCAGTTTCTCAGACTCAAAATGCACAGCTGGTTCTGCCCGAGCACCATGAGCACCAGGCACAGCCACGCAGCAACTGCACAGGATGAGGGCTAGGGTATCTGCAGACTCTGTTGTCACACGGGAAGCTTCCATCTCTTTCAGACTGGGATCAGAAGCCCTATTTATGTCAGCACAAAGTTGAATTTCTGATAGAGCTTGAAGAACTCATAAATAAGAGTTCCAGGATTTATTTCTCCAGTGAGATCAGCTTTCATTTTGCTATTTCTGGTTCTTCCTCTTAGTGACTTTCTCAGTGATGCAAAGGATGAATCCAGGCATCCTAAAAGGAATGGCACACAGGCGTAGGGCCATTGCCACTGGAGATCTGAAGCACCATTAGCACCATTAAGATTTTTATTCTTATCAATTTTCCACAAATCATTTTAATACGAAATGAAATGAGGATTCTGCCTTAAGCTGTGTTCCAAATCACTTTTGTATTGATTGGTGCGAAAAAAGCCGAGGATAAATGGAGCCATTTCCTCTCCCCGATATGTGGGATGTGGCTTTTATTCCCTAACGAAAGGGAAAGCTAAATATTCTCTTTGTAAGGACTGTAGGGCATTAGAGAAATTCAAACAAATAATAAAAGTAGCACCATTGATTTTTGAACAGAAAACCTGTCATCTGATTCCCAAGCATATTTAGTTAATGATTTTGTTATTTTGAACACAGGAAGATTCCAGATGGGACAAAGGAAGGTTGAAAACCTTTCTACCTACTCAACCACACCTTCAGCCTCCATATTACTTAGGGACCAAAGTTTTGCTTTATAAATCCCTCATGGTTTTTTTTTAATTTTTCTTAAGCGATCGCTGCAAGGTTCAATTTTAACAGATTGTAAAAACTAAAAAGAAAAATATATTTTATGTAATAATGCAGGGGGATTTCAGACCTATGTTGTGAAATCGCTCTGTAGGGGAAAATACTCTAAACCCATTCACACTGTCAGTGGTAGACCCATTGAACCAGGTTTCGCTCCAACATGTCCCCGCAGCTGGGTCACTTTCACAGTGTCATGCTAACGGTCAATGGGGTAGTCCATATCCTATAACACCTGGTGAGTGGGCAGAGCATCAGTAGCTAAATTTACTCTTTATACCGATCTGAATACAAAAAGAAAATAATTATAAATCCACCCAAAAGATTTGCTAGTTTTTAAGACATCACTTTTGGTAGTAAATATACAGTTTGATTGTCTATCCTACCTACTTCCTAAAAATTTTTCACGCTAGCCTAATCTAACGTAAATTGGCATAAAAGAATGGAATTTCTATTTTGAGTGAATTAGTTTTAAAGTGCGTTAAGTATTTTACTTAAAAAATCATATTAAATAACAAACTCTTATTTTCTGATTTTTAAAGACTGTGTAACATCGTCCTTTATCCCTGTCAAGCCTTTTGATGTGACGGCTGAACCAGAACCCACGGTGGAGGTGGAAGAATTCATTTACGACTCAACTAAGTACTGTCGTCCTTACAGAGTATACAAAAATCAGATTTACATTTATCCCAAGCACCTCAAATATGACAGCCAGAAATGTTTTAACAAGGTATGATATGTTTCTGAAATATTATCATCTCTCCACTATTTTTAGACCATGTAAAGATGGTTTCTTGAAAGTTCAAATACAAACTACTATAGTACATCACTTTGGAAATGAAAATGATTTGAAAGAAAAATGCTTCATAAAGGACAATGATGAGTTTCCCCTTAAAAGTGCTAAGGATGCATATTAATAACCTTTCTAAATCAACCTTAAATAATGTTGCTGTAGCCTTCTTTTTGGTTTCTTAAGATCCTCTGAAAATAGCATACCCGCCCCCTTTTAATATAAGGCTTTTTCTTCCCTTTTAAATAATCTCTCCAAATCCTTCTGCTATTTCTGAGCACTATAGATGTCACGAGAAAGTATTGGGTAGTCTACATTTCGGGGGTTTAATTAGAAACTCCTTATTTTAGGCACTTAGATTGTTTTTTTGGTGTTATATTACAGGCCGTTACAATTTCCATTTTCCCTCGCTGTCATTTCAGGCACGAAATATAACCGTGTGCATTGAATTCAAAAACTCCGATGAGGATGGTGCCAAGCCCGTGAAGGTAGGCCAAGTCCACCCGGGAAGCAGCATCAAAGGGGGCAGGCGGGTGCTGGGCTTCCCTCTGCCGAGGATGGGCTTTTTATTTGAGTGTGGTTGAGAGAGGAGTAATTCAACAGATTTCTTTTAAATGTGCTAAAATATATCTGATTTAATGGCTGTGATTAACTATTAGACCTTTCAGACTTGTGGCTATGCTTAGCTGTTCGTGATTTGGAATAAAAGGAAAACCATTCTAGTGTGAAATCACCACAAAGCTTCCCCTCTGGAGGACTTTGCCATTTTTGAAGATTGGCCGGCCTCTCTATTCCACGTGCTTGATTTAAAGTGCCACATCCCACAGGCCTTTGTGTGGCCTGTGTGGAGAGGTTGCTGCCGAGTGGCCTGACGGCTAACGCAGTGGGCCCGTGGCACGCTCACGTTCACGGAAGGTGCCCTGAGGACCTGGGAAATGGCTCTGGGAAGTCGGTCCCACGTGTTGGTCACACAATTTTTTAAAAATCAATAAAACTATGGGGTCTGTATGATCTGTGCTGTTTTAACCTCTCAAGCTGCAACTGGGTGGAGCTTGTGTCCGAGTTCACATTTGATATATACTGTTTTTATTTTAGGGTTTTCACACATAAAATAACCTATGAAATACAGAGGAAAATTGTTTCTAGTTGGCCAGTGGCCACATCTCCCCAGTTTCAGGCAATCAGAGAAGTGAGATAGCAAAGGACAAAATGAATTGCTAACTAATCCCCACAATTATCTGAGATCATCTCCTAAAACCTTCTGTCAGGCACCAATCACGTGCTTTGTGGTCAGAAGGTGTGGCGTTATTCAGAAGAACAACAATCAGTTTGATTGACTGAATGAATCAGGCCACACAGCGACTGCCTTAGAGTAGCCTTGAGCCACTCTCCGCTCCCACAGGTTCCGAGCTCCACAGTAGCATCAGCATCAGGAGAGGGAAAAAAAATAAAGTGAAACCGAGTTGCCAAGCAAACAGACGCAGTGACCGGATGGCAGACATGCCAGGCCTCTTAGAGCAGTGTTATGCGGAAAATTCTAGGAAAGAGGAACATTTGCAGGTGTGCGGGTCCCCTGTGTCACTGCTTTGTTCTGAAGCTTTGCACAGCTACAGCAGACGCCAGAAGAAGCACCGTGAGCCTTGGGCTCAGGGATCTTGTAAACTGCATGACTGGGAAGTGCCATGTCACATACCCCAGGCCTGACTAGGGTCATTCCATGTAGCGGAGCCTGGACGCAGTGCTATCCTTCCCGTTCAGCATTCTTGGATGGGGACTGGCATGTCAGGGCTGGGGTCCCACCAACATTTCTGGTCACCCCACTGATTGCCTCAAACTCTAGGCCAGTGCTGGGTACCATGGGCCCCTTCAAGGGGCCATCCTGCAGGAATCAGAACAGAGCACAGGAGGTCTTGTCTCCTAGTAATCAAAAATTAGCTAATGAGCTGATTTGGATGTTCAGTGTTGATGTGCTATCTACACAATGAATTAAAGCTTTCAAATCTTTCTTCAGCAGCAGCTGATTGTATACTAAATACAGGATAGCAGATCAAAGGAGTTCCAGGTTAATCAGATGTCTGCTCAGCCTGGCAAGTTCTCACTAACTTCCTTTTCATCCCAGGATTGGTTACTGAAGAGTAGTGGTCAGGGTTAATTTCAGACACTCATGATTAATCGACTCCTAACTTTTTCAACAGTGCATTTATGGAAAACCCGGAGGGCCCCTCTTCACCTCAGCCGCCTACACGTCAGTTCTGCACCATTCCCAGAATCCGGATTTCTCAGACGAGGTAAGGGCCAGGCCTCCATGGCCCCCAGCAGCTCCTAAAAAGATGGGTGAGTGGGCAGGAGAACGCACAATGTTTAACACTTGCTGCAGACCACCCCTCCGACTGAGCACATGCCTTGGCAGACATTGTACTTAACCAAGACTTAGAAATTACGTGAACTGACTGTTGCCCCAAAAGTATGTTGGGAATTCCATTAGTTCAGCCCCAAATTGTCTTTAAAATGTGAGTTTTGGGGATTCTTTTCTAATAGAACTGATTTAGTTTCTTTTATTTCTCTGGTCAATATAATAAAAATTGTGTCAGATAGCGTTTACCAATTAATTTCACATCATAATGAAAAGAACAAAGGAAGAGCTAGGGTATGAGCTCACACTATTGCCTGTAGCCTGGGTGAATCTGAGTGACCTTGGACGCCCTCAGCTCTAAACGTGGCATGGAACAAGACCCCCTGGCCAACTCTCAAGACTCTCTTATTACATGAGTAAAGAGAGAAATTTCCATTCTATTGCACTGTTAATCATTGTGTATTTTGAACTGCATATTGGCTTTTTTAAAGCAGGTTAGCATGTTGGTATATAATATGTAGGTTTGCAAACCATGACAATTCAGGACTTCTCAAACTTTATCATGCATCAAAATCACCTAGAAGGCTTGTTAAAGCACAGATTATTAGAAGCCATCCCAGATTTTTTTTGGATCCCATATGTCTGGAATGGGGGGCCTGAGAATTTGCATTTCTAACAGGTTTCCAAGTGATGTGCATGCTACTGGTAATAGATATATTATTACCAAGGACATCCCTCTGATAATAGGTGTATTAAATTCTTTCATGAGCAATGTGAAATTGAGTAGATGGATGGATGAATGGATAGATAGATAGATAGATAGATAGAGGCACAGAGAGTCTAATAAATAAGCTGGTAGATCATTTGCATGGCTCTCTATCACCTTACTGCTTCACTTGACTATTCTGGAAACTACTTACTTGCTGATATTGAATGGAATGCAGCTCACCTGTGTGGGATCCTGGGCTTCCAGTGTAACGTGGTGATTGGAAGATACGGGTCCTTGTCCTGGAAGATCCTATTACTGACAAGGCCATAATCTCAGTGACTCAAAGCCCACGGACATATCTTGCCTTGGTTCCTACCTCTCTATCATCCCACTCAGAAGGCTGTTGAGGGTTTAAATGTGGAGAGTTTCAAAGCACTTCTCTCCAGGAGCATAGAGTATGTTCCTCATTACGTATATTCTTAACCTACACCAATTTTGTTTTGTTTATTCAGAAGCATTATAGCTACAGCATGGCCTCCTCATAAAATGGCTCATTACTTGGTTACCACAAGGTGTTTATTTTATACAATACACTACATATATTTGTTGTTATTTTTTAAATTGCTGAAGTTGCATCATTAATTACTGCCACGTTTCTCAGCCGTGTGCCTCTGGTTGCCTGGGGATCTTATTAGAATTCAGATTCTGAGCCCCTATGTGTGGGGTCGTGACTGAGACTCTGCATTTCTCACGAGCTCCCGAGTGGCGCTCATACAACTGGTTCCTGCCCACCCTCTGTGCGGTGGAGAATTGCGGTTCTCTCATTTTGTGCCTCTTGCTGATAGGTCCCCAGTCTGTGCCTTCTTGACGCTCTCCAGTTATGGCTGCATGTGCGCATGTGCCTGTGTTGCATCCAGACACTACAGTAGCAGGCTTTACCTAATGAGACATACTGCGTGTTCTAAAGAATCATCATCCACCACGATAAAGAAGTACAAATATCAACATCCTAACACACTACTGCTAGCAGGATGGGTATTTCTGACACTATTAAACAGAGACCTGGATTTCAGTTAAAGCATTTTTAGAAGAATTTTGTCTTGCCCTGACCCTGAGCAAATGATTTGAATCTCAGTCCAGCTATTATTGCTTTCATTGCAGGTGAAAATTGAGCTACCCACACAACTCCATGAGAAACACCACATTTTGTTTTCTTTCTATCACGTCACGTGTGACATAAACGCCAAAGCTAATGCCAAAAAGAAGGAGGCTCTGGAGACATCAGGTACTGACAGCAAGCAATCTGAGATAGCTTTGCCTGTCATCTGTTGGACTTGAATTGGAGAGTATTTGACAGGCTGTGATTTACTCAGTTTTTCAGTGAAGTTTTGCATTCATAAATGATAAATAACTTTATTTTGCCTCCTCACCTTGGAGGCTTGTACTCAAGGTTTTCTCTTTGTGGTTCCTCCGCACAGTTGGCTACGCATGGCTTCCTCTGATGAAACACGATCGGATAGCTTCTCAAGAGCACAATATCCCGGTAGCTATGAGCCTGCCTCCTAATTACCTAAGCTTTCAAGATTCTGCGAGTGGAAAGGTATTGAGTGATGTATAATTTAAGAGGAAAAAAAATGAGCTAAATGGCATGAGGTTATCTTCCCTCTGCTATTTAAACTGACCCAACCATGTAACTATGCACCCATTGTAATTATGAATGAAATGCACCTACAGTATTTTGAACATCTTGTTTACTTTATGGCCAGTAGAAATGATCTATTAGCAGTGATCCCCTGATACCACAGTGGTCTCATTCACCAGTATTGTCAGATGCATCTTTTATTTTCCGTCTATGTAGTAATGTAAGTTAGTGGATCAAGATGGCAAATTAACATACACGGAACAACCTGCTTATCTGTTTTCTCTGAAGTTGTCACAGTGACAGTAACAAACTGTTGTTGTGGGGTTTTTTTTTGCAGCATGGTGGGAGTGACGTGAAATGGGTTGACGGTGGCAAACCTCTTTTCAAAGTGTCGACATTCGTTGTGTCCACAGTGAATACTCAGGTGAGCACGATGTCTGAAATGCGAGCATCTTCTCCGACACGTGACACCACAAGGTGTCTCCTACATCGGTGGGAGGAGACTCACCATTTTACAAGTTGTCAGAAGAGCTGGTGATTGAAAAGGAAGGCTGTCTGTGGCATAATTATATGCCTCTCCCAGGGGAGATGCTGTCCTAGTCCATTAAACTCCAGGCACCCAAAATACCAGAAGTATAAAACTAAGTCTAATTCTCAATGCCCAGCCAAGGCTCCCCAGCTCTGTACCCCTAACTCTTTAAACCCATCTTTCCCTTAATGCCCTCAGCTCTGGTCAAGTCCCACAAAAGGGTTATCGTCCACCAAACCCCGCCTTTATGTATCTCAGAGTGCCCAGAGTTATTTTTCTCGTTTCCAGCTGCCTTCCCAGGTCCCTCTGGAACTCACAAGTCACATTCCTCTACCCACACACTTGTCATCCCCGGGGGAGGGGACACATTCGTCTTTTCTTTACCATGTTATTGACCTCAGTTCTCCAGCGCCCCAGGCTCTCTTCAGCACTGTGCCCATCGTCTGCTTAGGCTGCTCCTTTGACACTCAGCATCTCCTCAGCCAGAAAGGCAATCTCTCTCTCTCTCTCTCTCTCTCTCTGCACCTCCGCCCCTCCCCTCGTTGGCCTGGCCAGCTCTCATCCACCCTTCAAATCTCAGCTCAAAAGTCCGTTCTTCAGGCAAGGCTTCCCTGTTCCCTGCACTTGCAGACACGCTGGGTCATCTTGCCCTGCACCCACATGGCACCTGCTTCCGTTGAGCACTTCTCAGATTTTGATCAAATAGGCATATGTGGAAGCATGGGGCACTGCTGTCCCCCTGGCATGATGGGAGAACGCCAGAGGGGAGGAACAGGTTTTCCTGGCCCTTCATTTTGTCTGCTGTGCCTTCCAAGGGCCTGGAGCAGAGTCGGCTTTCGATAGATAATAGTCCAATCGAGGAATAAATGAAATAATACCGAACATATCACACATACACACGCGTGCGTGGAACTGAGGGGAACCCAAACCACAGATTCCCTTCCAGCATTGACAAGTACCAGCGAAACACGCAGACACTGTATCTTTACCCAAATTCTGCATCTCACTTCCTGATGGCATCACTCTGAGCCCTTGGCGCCAAAGTTAGAGAATTCCCAAGGTGCCACTCTCTTCAGGAAATAGCATTAAAGGATGTAGTAGTTTTCTAGGGTTGCCAGTACAAAATGCCACGAGCTGGGTGGCTTACACAATGGACATGTCTTTTCTCACAATTCCGGAGGCTGGAAGTCTAAGATCAGGGCATCAGCAGAGTTGGTTTCCACTGAGGCCTCTCTCCTTGGCCTTCTTTCTGTCTTCACGCGGCTGTTCCTCTGTGTGTGCGTGTGTCTGGTGTCCCAATTCACTCTGTTGTGAGGACATCTGATATCGGATTGGGGCCACCCTACTGCCTCAGTTTAACTTAATTACCTCCAGACACTCATATCCTATGGTACTGGGAGTTAGGACACCAAAATAAGGATTTGGAGGGGACACATTTCAGCCCATAACAAAAGTAGGAGTCAGCGTTATTTCATGATGTTAGTGTGAACTCCCTAATTTTTTTATCAGCTTGGTCACTGAAATCTGAAAAGATCCCCATGCATAGTAAAATATCCTTGGGCATTTCTTATGTATGTTAAGGAAGAGGTAAGAAAAACTGGTAGAAGTCTGTGGAAGAAGGAGGAGCAAGAGGAAGAAGGAAGGCAATTTTTTAAAAAACAAGGGAAGTCACTCTCCAGCCATCATTGTGTGGCTGAGGAGGAAAACAAATGTATCAGAATGAAGTAGGGGAGAGAGCGGGCTGTGCCGTGGATTTCAACTCAAGCCTCCCATGTGCCAGGATAATGTAGTGAGGATGAAGGTCTGGCACTGGCCCCTCTGTACGGCGCCTGCCCGTTGCAGCATCGAGCCTGCAGAAATGCTCGAGCCCCATCACCGTGGTTGCTACAGTGTCCATGTCACCAGAAATATGAGCCAAAAGGAAAAAGGGCTCAGGGACATGGACAGCAGTGTGGTGGTTGTGGGGGGAAGACGGGTATAAGGGGACTAAATGGTAATGAAAAAATACAATAAAAAAGAAATACTTTTTTTTGGTGTTTCAGGATCCATATGTGAATGCATTTTTCCAACAGTGCCAAAAGAGAGAGAAAGATATGTCTCAATCACCTACCTCAAATTTTGTGCGCTCTTGTAAGGTAACATGACATGCAAATAGATTCAGTGGTCTTCGGGGGAGACATGGGCAAAAAATTTTCATTGAATAACAAACTAAGAGGTCATTATCACTGAAGAGTTTTAAATGCCTTATCAATTCAGAGAGTAAATTATTTTATTTCACAATTCCTTAATAGTTTATGTATGTTGATTAAAAAACAAGCAGAGGTCAATGTTTCAAAATAAAATGATTGAAAGTTAAAACCAATTAAGTTTACATTAATTTTTAAGTGCTCACCCTTGCCACATCGCCCCCATTGCCTTTATGCTAAATGCAATGAAGAGTAAAGCCAGACTAAGGGGACCTACAGTATTCATGTTCAAGTTCGGGAACGCCTCAGAAGAATAAGCTTTACAATTAATCGGTGCCCTCTTGTTTCCTGTCAATTTTCTACAGAACTTACTGAATGTGGAAAAGATTCAGGCAATCATGAGTTTTCTGCCTATCATTCTGAATCAGCTCTTCAAGGTTTTGGTACAGAATGAGGAAGATGAAATAAGCACAACCGTGACCAGGTACCCATAACGTGGCCTTAGGAGAAGAGATTTTTGCCTCTGTGGTTACACAAAACGTTGATTATGAGCGAACAGCCCCCTAACTGTGTATGCTTGCATTTCATCTCTCAAATTTCTCACTCCCCGCTTTTTACCTTCTAATCATCTATTGTTATCACTTGAGGAGAAGATTAGACCTCTTTTTTCAACTTTTTCATTGTGATTTTTAAACGTTTTATCTTGAGATGATTATAGATTTGCACGTGGTTATAAGAAATAATAAGCAGAGAGATCCCGTTTTCCTTTCGCCCAATTTACCCCACAGGCAGCATCTTGCAAAACTGTAATTGACTAGCACTACCGGAATATGGACATCAATAGAATCAGGATGCAGAACATTCTGGCACCACAGGGGGCCCTGCTGTGGCCCTTTTACAGTCACAACTATTTCTCCCACCCCCACCTCCACTCCTTATCCCTGGTCACTACTAATCTGTCTCCATCTCTATAACCTTATTGTAAGAATTATGTATGTATATACAATGCTTCATCTACATTATCTAAAGGTGCCTTTACATTTATCTATATAGATGTAGATAGAATCATACAGTATGTCACCATATAGCATGTAACCGTTTGGGACTGATTTTCTTCACTCAGCATAATTCTTTGGAGCGTCATCCAGGTTGCTGCATCTACCCATAGTTCCTTTCTTTTTATTCCTGAGTGGTACGCCATAGCACAGGTCCCCTCTTTAACAATTCATCTGTTGAATGAAGCTGGGTTGTGTCACATTTGGGGTAGATTTGGGGTTAACCTAAGTTCTCATTTATCTGAGAGAAATGTCCCATGGGATTCCTGCTTTGGATGAGAGTCGCATGTTTAATTTTTTTAAAAAAATATTTAATTGTTTTCCACAATGGCCATACCGCTTCACATTCCTAACAGATCTTTTTCCTTTTAAAAAAAAATATTCAATTTTTCTTTAACTCTTCTCACTTGAAGTTTATCTGCTACACATCCTTCCAACATTACTAATCTCCCTGGTGACTTGGGCAATCACAGTTTCCTTTTTATAGAGATCACGTCTTGAACTAATTACTGAATCATATATTCCTAATGTTCATTTTGAAAGCATTAGTCACAGCATTCCAGAAAAAAAAAATTACTCTTGGCATTGAAATGTTTCCAGCACCTTCTGAACTCACAGGCATGTTATTAGCCTTTTGCAGAAGGAGATCTCTGGTCTCGTTTTTAAAGTAGAGCCCCGAAGCTCTGGAAAATGAACATAGCTCTAACAGTCCCACAACCAGCCATTTCCAGGCCCAGATTAAATGTCCCCAACTGTGTCTTCAATGGATGCTCCTTTCCGCATGAGCGTATGGGTCTGTGGTGACAAGATTCCTAAATATTTCATCTGACTGGTCTGTTGAAATTCTGAGATGTTCCTAAACACTAGCCATGGAGCGCCCGGAAGTGGTCCTGTGAAAATACCCACCAGTGCCACCACGGCCACGGAAGCCCTGTTCCAGTGAAGGAAGGAAGAAAAGATCCCCCATCTTAACCTAATTACTTTTTCCAAAAGCATGTACATATAGTGCCTCTAGGTTGGAAGGGAAGCCTTGTTTAAAAAAACAAAAGAAATATAGCCCTGGCTGGTGTAGCTCAGTGGATTGAGCGCAGGCTGCAAACCAAAGCATCACAGGTTCGATTCCCAGTCAGGGTACATGCCTGGGTTGCGGGCCAGGTCCCCAGCAACCACACATTGATGTTTCTTTCTCTCTCTCTCTCTTTCTCCCTCCCTTCCCTCTCTAAAAATAAATAAATAAAATATTTAAAAAAACTTTTAAAAAGGAATATGATAATTAATACAAGGTTAAAGATCTTACAGTTTATCAGGCACTAAAAATGATCCCTTTTCCAAGAAGACAATGTCCACAAACATGAAGACTACAATAGCACCTTCAACTCAGGCAAAAAAAAAGTCTCCAACGTGAGACACTGCAGCCGTAAGACAGTACTTATATCTAGCGTCCTAGCATTTAGAGATTTCAAGGTTGCAATGGCTAACAGGTAATACAGATTTTAAGTACTCAGTATTGCAGGACAGGGAGGATGAGGGAGAGTCTGAAAGTGGTTCACTCATTTATTCAGTAACTATTAAGTACCCAGTTTTCGAGCACTCCAGTGACAAACCAAATGGTATCTCCCTGCCTTCTCCAGAGAGGCCACTGAACAGCTTTGTTTTTCCAGGGTTCTGACTGACATTGTGGCCAAGTGCCACGAGGAGCAGCTGGACCACTCCGTCCAGTCATACATTAAGGTATGGAGTCACCGCTTGGACACTGGTCGCTTGCCCTTGTGTTGTGTGGCTTGTCTCATTTCCTGTCTGCGATAAATAGGAAGTTTTTCTCTGTAGCTGGATGGTGCCCCCTCACAGTAATGCCAAGCATTCCTCTCAGCTGCTTGGAATTCCTTCTCTTTGCAGTGATGGGCTAGATGTGTTGTTTGAATGTATAAATGTATAATAAACATGTACATATGTAAATGAATATTTATATGGGAAGAAAAAGCAAAGAACGAGAGGAGAAAATTTAAGTATTGTCCTTTAGAAGTCAACATTGCAATGAATGAAATTCCTGTGTAAATTTAAGGAAGATTTTTCCTGTTGGTTTGTTGAATGCTCTGTGTATCTTCTGTAATGTTTTCTTAGCTTTTCTTATTGTTTTCTCAGGCATTATTTCATTTTCCCAGTTACTGTATATTTGTACCTGCTTCTGGTATGTTAAGCCCTTTATCCTCCGGCATGAACCACTAGCCCATTCCATCAACTGTGCACTGCTTCTTCCAGTGTCCTTTGTCAAGTATATAGTCTCATTTCCCGTTGGCCTGTGAATCAATGCCCATGAACTTGCGATGATGTTTGCACATTGTAGTTCCTACATCTTCTTGAATGAAAAGCAAGAACCCATGCACAGATAAATAACAATAGCTTAGTTCACTTTATTTATGATGCATGGAGGACCTAAATTCCTATTCTTTCTATACATAGGTGAAATTTTTTGAGACATAGACCTTTTTAATTAAAAGAATATATTACACTAATACATATTGATAGACATGTACCCTTATAATTTCACATGTCTAAAAAGTGGACTAGAAAAGAATTGTGGGCCTTTTGTGCTAGAAAGTTGTTTTTTAAATAATTTTATTGAGAAATTTTTTCATTTCAGTTTTATGTCTATATATTTTCTACCTGCCAGAAATGTTAGATGTTTTTCCAAATACTTATGCATAAGTGTATGTCCTTCTTAAAATAGCCCAAATGCCAAAAATAGTCAATTACTTCAAAATCATTTCCCTCTGGTCTAATTTTACCCAATAAGATCAACATTTCATTTGCAAAAGGCCAGATTTACCTATGAACGACTTTTCAGTTTGCTCTCTGTTTAAGATAGAGTCTTTGCTTGCTTTTAGAGAGTATTGATGAATTTACATTCAACAAAACCATCTACACAACCTTCACTCTCTCAATGCTTACTTCAATTTTCCATTTCACTCTCCAAGGGGACTGAGACAAAAAAAAAATTCTCCAGTTCACATTACACAACGTCTTCTCCATTTCAACACAAGGATTATGTACCTTTTCCCAATGGAATCACTGGAAATTACATTTAGAACCCACCGGTATTGTGACATTTTTGTGACAGTCAAGTCTAGATCCTATGAGAACCTTCAAATCAGCTCTCAGACTCCATCTGTGATACTCTTGGAGAGGTCTATTGGACATGCATCCTGGGATGGTCTTTATTTTTAACCAGGATGTTTGAATGATCCTGATGAGATCATCTGATTTTGTAATATAGCGGACTGCTTATTTAGTTTGTGCTCCTGAGAGGTTCAAATCCAAAAACACACCTCTATGACCTTTCAAGCTGATAACAATTTCTAAACATGTTTTACAACACATTTTCATAAGCTTAAAACAAATGCAACCTAACAAGTATAACTGGCTGGAGTTTTACTCTGGAAAGAGCAGTGAACTAGCAAGTGGGAAACTAGATTGTCATCAAGGTTAGATGGTTAACTTAAGCAGTCAGTCTCTCTGAACCTCTCTTTTCTCCTCCGTGAAGTGAGATGGGTCGGGCCAGATGAACACCCAGCTCTATGGCTCTGTGATTGGACTCCTGCTGTAGTGTTGCACATGGTCGAGAGCCTGACCTTGACCAAGGAATCTGATTTTTTTTTACCCTTGGTAGGAAAAGTTATTATTTAACATATAGATAGATATTAATCCCCACAACTAGGAGCATAAAGGAAACTGAGGGGCCAGTACGTATACATGCTTTGATGTCCTTGAGAGATGTGATAGTCAGGGCAATTAATATTGATTCAGAAACAAACTAAACACCATTTCAAGTTCAGTGGTGCTAAACGCTGCTAACTCACCCATCTACAATATCCAACACACGCACATATACACCATGTCTCTTTCAAAACTGTATGCCTAGAGTTAATTAATGAAATGCCATGGTTTACAGAAATTCATGGCACGGACATGTTATAGCCAAAATTTTAAAATAAGAATATCTCAGAGCTAGTTGTAATACCCTTGGGGCTAACTAACTGTGCGTGGTATTAGGTAGTTAGGACATTCCCCTCACATGAGTCATAATCCATGATGGGGGGAAAATTGTATTACTCTTGATTTTAGCTAGTTTCACGCATCTCTTAGCTTTGTCTCTCCCCTCTGGGATGAACTTGGAGAAGTCAGGGCCCCTCAGAATGACTTCACTGTCGATGAGCTATAAAGTTCAAACAAATTACAGATCTAAACTCGAATGTGCTTTTGCTTTGAGTTTCGTGCCTGCCTTCACTCTTGATTATAATGAAGTCTGAATTGCAAACATCCTTAAGACATGAACTCCCTTGAGGCAAACCCTACTCCTAAGTAAAATACAATTTAGTAATCAGCGCACTGATGTTGATATCCTTAACGTAGATGAAGAAATACCGAAAACTAAGACTGTGGTGTGCACTCAGTGGTGCGTGCCCAATCCCATCTTTTGAGAAATAAAATAGTGAGCAGCGTGTGTTATCTCACAGATGGTTAGTGTTCATGACCCTTGGATGGCTGCATCTTAGCATGAGATGGTAGACCCTGGGCGTGTGGGGAGCTCACCTACTGGCCTCTGGAAGGCACCCGAGTCCCCACTTGGCTATTTGAGTGGGTGCTCTACCCTTTCAGGATGAAGAAATGCTACCATGCCACCTGTTACCAGTGGAAAGAAGGAGAAGGGGAAATGTGTCCTAAGTAGGTGGGTCAAAGCCCTCCGTGTTTCCTTCAGCCTGCTGAATTGCTCTCTGACTCTTTCTTTTGATTTCTACAAAAAGAGTTTCAAGGAGAGCCTAGGTGAGCCAGTCCCTACCTGTGCAAAGCCCTACCACCTAGGAGCAGGTGTGCACTACTCTTGTCATCGGGCCTTCGTTTGTTTCATGACAAAATCTGGCATGAGCAGACAATTTTGAGTTATGAGTTACTCATGGAACATGATTTTTGAAGCTTTATTTTTCTTAAAGCATTTGACTTATTTCTCTTTTTGGATTTTCTTCAGTTTGTGTTCAAGACCAGGACATGCAAGGAGAGAACGATACATGAGGAGCTGGCTAAAAATGTGGCTGGTCTTTTGAAAACAAATGACTCAACAACCGTGAAGCATGTCCTGAAGGTAAGGAATTTCAAGACAATTCTTTCATTGTTAGTATGAGGTTCACTGTTATCCCCGGAAGGTGATAAAATCCACTGATTTTCAGAGATCATTCCTCTTATAGTTTCTAGCATAAGCTTCCTATTGTAACTGCAGCATATAAAAAGTATTGAGCAAGAGATATCTGCGTCAACAAAATAAGATCACCTTCAGAAGTAGCAGGACACAAGTTACGTCCTTTGGCCTAAAGACAGAATAAATGTCTGTGAAGAGTTATCTAAAATACTGAAAAATTCAAAATGTAGCAAAAGTAAAACTTGTTGGGTTTATTAGACACAGTAAGAGGAAATATACCAACAAAAGGATTGATGACATGTTCATGAGTGGATATATGGACACCAGAGAGGAAACCAAGCCACAGCCACTCTGTGACCCCCCAAAAGCTGAAACACATAAAGAAGAGATGGTGAAAATTTATGAAAAGTCAACTCTAAATTATTCTATGCAGAAGAGCGAACTTGGTCCCCAGCTTAATTAATTATCTATCCTGACTTGACAGATGGATAATGGATTAGTAAGTAGCTACAAAGAGAAGGCAGGATCAATAGGCATCAACATGAGTTCACTAATATCAAATTACCCTGAGCCAAGCAATTTGTTTAAATTACCCTTGTGAGTATATTCCTTTAGTTAATTCAACAAGCATGCCGTTGGTGCCTCCCATGCAACAGGCACCATCCTTGGCACTCGGCACACCACAGAGAACAACACAAAGATCTCTGCTTACATTCTACTGGGAAATACCGCAATCAGCCACAGACACAATAACATTAATTCAATCGTACGCTAGAAGGGGAGCGGGGGTGAGGGAAGAGGACATGTCAAGCAGAGAAGGGGAATTGGGAGCACTGAGAGTGCGGGGGGAGGTTTGCAGATTTAAACGGAGTGGACAGGATAGGGCTCACAGAGACGGGAGTACTTGAGCCAAAAAAGAAAAATGTGAGATTATTGAAAGAGCGTATGTGGATGCTTAGAGTAAAACGTTAAAGGTAGAAGGGGAGGCCTGTGTGAAGTAGTAAGGCAGCAGCACGCCTAGAAGTCCCTGAGGGGGAACGGGGAGGGCAGGGTGGCTGGGACCCAGTGAGCGAAGGAGGGAGATGGCCAGATGAAGCCAGAGAAGCAGCGGGAGGTTGGGCAGGTGGCAGAAGGCCACATGGGCCCTGGCAAGGGCTTTGGCTGCCACTCGGAGTGAAACGGGGACCCACGTGGAGGGAACTGAGCAGAGGAGTGCTGTGAGCTGGCCTGGGTTTAAAGGGATCACTCTGATGGCTGTGCAGAGAACAGACGTAGTGGGCTGAAGACGGACGCAGGGCCCACTGGGGAAGTCGCCTGCCCAGAAGCAGGGTCTTCTGGGGAGAGTCAGCGTTCCGTTAAAGGACAAGAGGAAGGGACCGTTTGGAGGGGCATTTGCATGTTCAGCGGGTTTTGCGGCTGGTGGACCATGTGTTCCGGAACAGGTGGGTGTCAGGAGATGGAAGCCGTGGAATATGTGGGTACAAAAGGAACGGTGGAGGTTCAAGAGCAGGAGAGGAGGCGGGCCTCTTCTGTTGTCTGCCTTGGACAGAGGCAGAAGGCCGCACGTGACTAGATCTGGCGAACTGCGGGGAAGAGGGAGGCAGTCAGGGTGCTGGGGGTGGAGAGTGGTATCGGCCGAATTCCGGGGCATACGTCAGAACCTTTGCCTGATGGTTAATGATACCATTTTGGACAAGGTGACCGAAAGGGGGGTTTTAAGTGTTCCTTGTATTAATATGCCCAATGACATGAGTTTGATTTCCAATACCGTTTATTAAGAAGTGACCCTTTCCTGGCTGGCATAGCTCAGTGGATTGAGCACGGGCTGCAAACCAAGGCATCACAGGTTCATTCCCAGTCAGGGCACATGCCTGGGTTGCAGGCCACGGCCCCCAATAACCACACATTGATGTTTCTCTCTCTCTTTCTTTTTCCCTCCCCTCTCTCTCAAATAAATAAATAAATAAATAAATAAATAAGAAGCGACCCTTTTATTAAGTCAGAGCTGCCCCTTTGGAACTTAAGCTTCGTCTCAGTCAGTCTTCTAGAGTTCCGAAACTATGTACTCAGAAGTTCCTAGCAGTATGGTTGGTATCGGCCTGAAACTGGATATAATGCCAATGCCCATCCACGGCAGAGCAGTTAGGTAAGCTGTGGTTAGACACACGATGTTGTACCAATATGGGACCCTCGGCTTCATGATTCAACATAAAGGCACCTCAAAACATAACTTGCTGAATGAAAAGGGCAATCGCAGGGGAATACATACAGGATGATTCCATTTATATGAAATGCAGCGGCAAACAAAACTAAATATGTTGTTTTGTTTTGTTCATTATTTTATTGTTGTTTGATTACAGCTGTCTGTGTTCTCCTCCCACCCCCTCCCTCGCTTCCACCCCCCCTTGGTTTTGTCCATGTGTCCTTTATAGTAGTTCCTGAAAACCCTTCTCCCCACTGTCCCCTCCCCTCTCCCCTCTGACTATTGTTAGATTGTTCTTATTTTCAGTGACTCTGGTTATATTCCGTTTGCTTTTTTTTTTTGTTGATTATGTTCCAGTTAAAGGTGAGATCATATGGTATTTGTCCCTCACTGCCTGGCTTATTTCACTTAACTAAATATATTGTTTTAATGTATAATATCAGTAGCAAAATTATAAAGTTAAGCAAGAGAAAGACTGCCCAGAATTCAGAAATTTTTGTGGTGGAGGGGAAGAGAAAGAGAGATGATGGGGGGGTGCATTCTTTGAACTGTATATACACAAACTATACTTTTCATGCCTGGGATAATATCACCCTTTCACCCTTAGACCTGAGAAACAGGGGTCTCCACTGCGAACATGTGCTTTAGTCTCCGCCACCTGTGCCCGCCCCATGCCCCATAGGAAAAGGTGTGAGAGTAACCAAGAGACACGCTCACTGGGAGCCCCTCTGAATCCCTGAGTAGTCCAGGAGCTCCCACTACCCGGCCCTGCAGGCTGACTCACTTAGACCTCATTCCTAACTCCAGCCTTCACAGGGAAAGGCTTGATGCCAGAGTGCAGCCCCAGAACCAAGTGGGGGGCAGCCTACAGTGGAAGGGAGGGGCTGGTTTGTGGACAACACGTGAACGTGCAGGCCGGATAGTCACGCATGAACCTGGCCTCTCACGGTGCAGGACAGAGCCTTGAAGAGCCTTGAGAGACAAGAGGGGGTAGGCCAGGGGGCTTCCTTCCCCAGGCCCCCACATTCTGGTATAAGATTCCCAGTTGTCATGGAGTTATACTTGTCCAGGTAGGGTGATCAAACATGTTGTATTTAACATTTGTTAGCATGACTTGAACTCAAGTATTTAGACATAAGGCATCCATTTTCAATCTTGTCTGTAACCCTGGAAAGGTTAGGGGTAGGCCTGCTATGATCTATTATAAAACAAAAAGGTTTGAGTTTTGTTTAGATAAGTGAAACAAATACAGCCCCATGGATGAAGACCTCATAAAACTACTCTTCAATTAGCCATGTCAAGTACACTGAAATCTTGTTTTAGTTCAAACATTCTTTGAGATTACAGAAAAAATGGAATGTCTACCACTCACTTTTACCATTAGAACAATGGAGAAAATATTATTGCTCTGATGCATTTACTTTTAAAGAATATATTTTTAGATAAAGATTTTATAATATTAAAGTTGTAAAGAACAGAATTATATTATTTTACAAATGATAGCAAATTTTCTTACTGTATTTTCTTTTCCTAACAGCATTCCTGGTTCTTCTTTGCAATTATCCTCAAATCAATGGCACAGCACTTGATTGACACAAATAAAATTCAGGTAAGATCACAGGCAGTAAATACTATCCAACAATTACACCAATGAATATGCAGTCAGGAGTTCCATTTTTATTTACTCTGCAACTTTATCGATACATGTTCATTGCTTTTTAAGCAGGAGAAATGATTGCATGTGTCCCTCACCCTCCATGGTTTTTATTGCTACTGCCTGCAAGGCTGGGTACTCAGAATTTTAGAAATGTATGGCTCAGTCTAACAGTGATTTTTGTGCTTTTGTCTATAGTAAAAATGTGAGTTTAATTTTAAAGCCAGCTGGTGGGATGAATGGATTTTACCGATCTCATGCAAAGAGGGTGTGTAAGTTCACAAGTAGAGATGGGAGACTAGAAATTACAGTGGCTGGAACTTTCCCTGTATGCAGGAGTCTAGACAGGATGAATGGATTCCTGGACCTCAGGGTGGTCTTTAGGGACCCGTGGAGTTTTATTCCATGAACCATATGGAATCTCACAGCCAAGCCCCTTTGCATGTGGTGGCAGAAATCCCTGGACTCTGAGGTCCCACAGGCACTCACTGTGGCAAGTGCCGGGACCATGGAGTTAAGACCAGCTGGTGCAATCTCTTCGCTACGAGTAAGGTCTGAGGATCCATTCGAGACGTGGTGATCATGGTTGGGAATGACGTTTGCTAGGAGAAAACGGCAAACATTCTCACACAGAAAAAGTTGAACATGTGAGGTGATGGATGTGTTCAGTGACTAGATGAGGAAAATTCTTACACACTATACATATGTACCGAAATATCAAGATGCACACCTTTAAATACCTTATAATTTCACATCAATTATATCTCAATAAACCTGAAATAAAACTTCCAAAAGGACTAGCTGGAACTCACTACTTACTAGAAGACATATCAAACCAACGTCTGTACTCATTCAGTTATTCATTCATTGATTTTTTACAGTAGTTTATTGAGGGGTTTCCAGTTTAAAAAATCAAAGTAACTGATTTTCAACTAATAGAGGACTACATGTCAAAGGAAATCTAGAATAGCATTCATTAAACTATTGATAGTATTTACTTCCTGAAGGGGCAGTGAGGGGAATTAAGATGTGAGAGGTAATATAGTCACTAATATTATAATAACTATGTATGGTCCCAGGGCACTGGACTTATGGGGGGATCACCTAGTAAGTTATACAAATGTCTGATCACTAAATCAGACACCTGTGCACCTGAAACTAATATAATATTATATGTAAACTTTTTCAATTATATGTAATTGAAAAAAAAATGTGAGGAGTCATAGAAAATGTTACACTATTTTAATAGTTTGCACTAAAAATGTAACAATTTACTTTTTTCATGAAAACATGAAAATTTTACTAGCCAGGACAGAGGGAAACATTAAGTGAAAAATGATGGAAATCATGACCTTGAAGTTAAAAGGGCTTCTATTTTATTACCACATCCACGTTTTCAAAAGGACGCTTTGTTTGGCAATATATAAAGTGAAGTAATTGTTTCAGTTGATTTTTTTCCAGGCTTAGTATCTCCCCATGCCACGTGATAAAGAAATGATCCTTTCTTTCCTTAGCTGCCTCGGGCTCAAAGATTTCCAGAATCTTACCAAAACGAACTGGACAATCTTGTCATGATCCTGTCTGATCACGTGATTTGGAAATACAAAGACTCCCTTGAAGAAACCAGGAGGGCCAACAGCAGCGTCGCCAGGTTTCTTAAGGTACAGTCATATGGGGTCGCAGTCCATCCAAGCCCCGTGCTCGTGGGCACGAGATGTTCTCAGTGTTATTTGATTCGCATGTTCACTTATGACAAAGTGCCTGGGAGGACCCGGCACGTCTGCTGGGAGCCTGCATAGTGCAGACGTCTTGAAAGTTCCTCTTGTCCCCCCCCCACTCCCCATAAGACGCTGCATCACCTGAGCCTGAGGTCACCCTCTGGTGTCCACCTCTCCCTCTCTTCTAATGGGAAATGAGAGGAGTCATCGAAAGAGCTTAAATTTGTATTAAAAAGGAAGATATACGTGAGGCAGTATACTATTACGGAATGAATGCATATGTTAAAAACCCTCCAAAGGATAAAGACAAAAATACAAAGGAAAAACAAAACAAAAACACAAATGACCTAACAAATGGAAGAATGTTATTTGAGAAAATAGCTCTTGTTTATGCATGGGCATAGTTCCACGGAAGACATCCCACTCAGTAGACTACGTGTAGCAAGACTTTATGCCCAGTCCTTTCTGAGCAGGGATTTGTGAGTAAAATTGAGGAGAGATCCAAGTAATGCAAAACCATTGCACTGGACCATCCTAGACTCTTTGGGACAAGAAGGGAGCATTCCGTACTGAGTGGCACAGCAGTCCCAAAACTCTTTGGAAAAGTCCTCAAAGAGTTTTCCACATGTGTGAATGGATAGAATGGGACGATGTCCCCCCATAGCGTGATCTGCTATAATGCCCTGAGACACTCATCGGTAAATACAAGGTGGGGCAAAAAGTAGGTTTATAGTTTTGAGTACGTGAAACACAAAGTTTATTCTCATGTTATTATTTATTAATTGTTGCATTATTTTGCATATACTTTTGTCCCACCCTGTGTGGTCCATGCCTCCTACTCCCTACTTTTCCACTGCAGTCCTTGGCCACCGTCACTTGGTTACTGGTCGCGTGGCCTTCAGTGTTTTGGAGGAAGAGTGGGTGCTGTGCCAGCTCGGAATGCTTGCCTGTCTCCTGCAAAACCACCTACTGCTTAGCACATTCATTATTAAGAGATTTTGACAACAGAATAAGAGAGAGAGGGAGCAGCTTCCTGATAGGAATCTCAGAATCTCTTACCTTCACTCCTTAAATTCGAGCTGCCTTCGCTAGAGAAAAGCTAGTCTGCTGAAGGAGGCCAGTGCGGTTTTAAAAGGTTTTCCTGACCCATCTCTGCCACCCCCCTGCCTTCCCAGAGTGGTATCGCACAGGAATCAAATTGCTAAAAAAACCACAATAAAATGTACCTAACTGTTTAAAAACTAAATAGGCAACTGAAAGCTAAAACTTTCTATACAAAACTTTCTAATATTTAATTGCAAAACTCCAAGTGATATATAACATTGATTAGTATGGGCTGTAACCTTCTCACGTGTGTACTATACCTAACATTTTAACTAGCTGCCATAGGTAGACGAATGCTTAAACATATTTTAGAGATGTTTTAAACACTTAACGATACAACACATTTCGTTTAATGTTATTTTGTTTTAATAAATCTCATTACCTAAATGAGATTTTCTAAACTCTTTAATGATCCTAAAAGTAAAAATGTCTGAATTTAGAATGTTATCTTTTGTAGCGCTGCTTTACGTTTATGGACCGGGGCTTTGTGTTTAAGATGGTGAACAATTACATCAGCATGTTCTCCTCCGGGGATCTCAAGGTGAGCCCCGCGTGCGGGAATGACTGCATTCTCCGCGATGGCGTTATAAATAAATAAGTTGGTCTTTATATCTGCCTAGAGCATTAACTTATCCATTCTCTGCATCAAAAAAAGAAATAAGTTCTATACCAAGGAGAGGCAGTTTTTTAAATGGTTCAGCATTTATAAATTGCAGCAGTTTCAATTATTGACTCAAGTTGCCAGAAAACATGATTCTAAAATATCTAAGCGAAAGGAATATATTTTATTTTATTAGCTGATGTTAGCAAATACAGTGAACACCATCTGAGTCTTAAAAAAATGATTCCTTATCTTGCATGGGAGGGAAAATAGAACAGTTGTGAAACGTGCTAATTATCCCAACTTCTGTGGTTATTCTTAGCTCATGTATCACAGTTGTCTTAGACCATGTCTGGACTCCATTTATCACTGTCCTGTGCAGAATATTACTGAAAAGCAAAACTGTTTGCGGGAGCAGAGGACAGGTCGAGTTAATAATGCATCCTCAGAACAAATGGTGCACGGAGAAAGATCCACTTCTGTTTTTTATCGTCTCCATCATTGTCTTCCTAGGTCCTGAGAGCATTGGAGTTGATTGTAGTGATCTGTTTTATGATCTGAGTGTAGCTTTAGGGCCGTGTGCATTTGGCGAGGCACTATTTTTCTCTAAATAAACATTTTATGATATAAGCTAAAAGAGGTGAAAAAAATGAGTCAGCAAGGTAGGTTAAAAATGAGATGACAAAGGCCTTGACCAACCTCTTGGAACAGGAAGGTGGCTGTATTTACCAATTGGGAGGGGGCGAAATTCCTTAAACTTAACAGTTAGCCGGTGATCACACAAAAGGAATTACATCTTCTCTCTAGCCATAAAATGCAAGAGCAGATTTTCGTTTTGTACTAACTGTCATGGTGTGTAAATAATAGTCAATCAGCTTGTCTCTTTTTCAGACCTTAAGCCAGTATAAATTTGATTTTCTTCAAGAAGTATGTCAGCACGAGCACTTTATCCCTTTGTGTCTCCCCATAAGATCAGCAAACATTCCAGGTAACAATTCCGAGAGTTTTCATCAGCTCCTACCAAGTGAACACTTTTCTTTGTTTTTTTTTTTTTACTTTTCCTGTTTCCTCTATCTTGGCTTGGTCTCAAGATGTCACATGAGCAGTAGACCCAGACAATCAGATTTTTAAATGCAAAAGAAATCGTTGGCCCATGGTAATGAGTTCGATTCTATAATTCTCAATTTTTGTCTGTGTTTCCCTTTTTATTAGAGAGAAGGCCAAGAAAATTTTAAAATTGGTGATTGTAGCTCAAAGAATGTTAACCTCGAGCCATATTGTCTTTCACCATGCTTGCTCCAAAAGACAGCTCGCCTTTGATTTTGAGAGATAAAGTTATATATTTTTAGTATAAATTTATTTAAAATTATCACTTAATGTGTGTATTTATGTTAGAATATGATTCTGCAACGTGAGTTTGAGACGAAGACACTGACACCTTGGAGGGGAGGCAGGCAGGCAGGTGGGTGGGCACCATTATACATTGTTGGCATCTCTGGGTCAGAAGGGCACAGAGATGGGTGTGCAGGTAAGAGCTGCGCTCCACATTTTGTTTACTGTGCTTCCTATGGCATAAATGGTGGACAGGAAATGTTTTCATTCATTACATTCAGTACATATGCATTGTTCATTCTCTACCATAATCATGTACTAGCGTGATCATGGCAGAGAATGATCATCACCCACCTGAATATCAGACACTCATCAAGCATCAAGATGCAAAGAAAATACCAAAATGATTTATGAACTTTTTAAAATTTTAATTTTATTAAACTTACTGGGGTGACATTGGTTAATAAAATTAACCAGTTTTATTTGTATAATTCTATAACACATCATCTGTATATCACCTTGTATGTTCACCACCCAAAGTCAAATCTCCTTCCACCATCAGCACATGGGATAGGGGCAAAGTAGATGTGCAGTTGTGAGTACAGGAAACACAGCTTCTTCTTGCATTATTATTTATTAATTACTGTATTATTTTCCATATGAGCAACCGGAAACCTACTTTTGCCCCACCCTCTATAACTGACCTCCTTTACCCTTAAATACTTTACTCTTAAGCAGTGAGTAAATTATTCACAAGGTGCAATTTTGATGTTCATAGAAAGCACAAAGTAGGGTGATCAAGGGCCTCCTTCCATGTATTATAACTTGCACTCTAATCTGGGGGGAGAGAGAGAGAGTCAAGTACATTATCCAGCCTCTAAAAGTTTGTCATTCTCGTCTTAACTACAAGCTACATCCACTATTCCATTCTCTTTCTAATTTATTAAGTGCATTTAATCTAAATGCCTTCATAGAAAAAAGGATAGGAATGTGATTTTGTATAATAAAATGTTTATACTTCTGTGTTTGTTTTTGTGTTATCAACTAGTGCCAGGTGATCATTGGGTTAGACAAGCTGGTTAAGAGCCTCAAGAGAATCCCACCTGTACTGGGTCACTTTGATTCCAGTGGTTTGCTATTGGTCAGTAGCTCAGACAAAAAGGCCTGATTGTCTCTTCGTAGATGCGATATTAGCAACAGTGAACATAAAAATATACGTTTCACAACAAGCATATTTCTGATGGCAAAGGAGGTGCTCAAACAGAAGGCTAAGGATTAAAATAATTCTGTTCATGGCATTCTTTGTAATGAAACAACCAACCTAAGGCATTGGTCTTGAAAAAGTTTTACTGAAGTGACTCGCATTTTAGAACAATAGATTTTAATTTTGCAATGTACATTATACATAGTTGATACACATAGTGTGTATCTAAGCATAGATATATCTGAACTTTGTTTATTTATATCAAATCTAGATCCTCTGACACCTTCAGAAACAACCCAAGAATTACATGCATCAGGTAATAATGGAATTTTATGTGATACTACCTAAGCAGCAATAACCGCGTCACAGTCCTACAACATTGATGAGTACAGATATTACAAATGTCTAGTTTCCCAATGCTAATAAGTAGCTATATATTTAATACCATATAGTCAAAATAAGCAAAAAAAAATTGTCTGAATGTTTCTCTAGTCACAGATAACTAAATGGTTCCTCAGCTTGACTTCTTTCATGTTTTATTCTCTAGAGTTTAATTCTTTTTAATTTCCCAAAGTACCTGAAATTCCTTTAGAGTGTATCATAAATAAAATCCCCAGCTACATAGAATAGCATGTTTGTTCCATGTAAGTAGATTTATATATTCCTTTCAATAAACCACAACCTAGTTTGGGTTGTTTTTGCAAAATTGAGATTATTGATACCACATAAATTTATAATTTAAATGTAACAGGAATATTCCAATGGTTCATTATATGAATCATAACTACCTTACCAGTTGTCCTGAAAATTAAATAAGGTAATGTTTATAAAGTGCTTAGCCTGGGGTTGACACACAGTACATGTTCTATGAGTGGGTGCTAGTTCTATAATTAATAGTTACATTTAGGAGACACATTGGACAATTCTGCATAAGTGTATTATTCCTGGAAATCTTAACACTCCTTTCTTGGCAATTCAGGCTCAAGATTTCGCAGCCACCCTTGGTTTTCCTCTCTCCTTGCTCGTTCGCATTCTTCAGACAACTTGTCCTGCCAATGCTTCTGCTGCTTCAGTCCTACTCCCTGAGGCCCTCTAGTATCTCCCTCCCTCTCCTCCTGCTACGGCCTCTTGTGTTGCATCCCTCACCCCATGCCTTCCTACAGTCCAATTCATTACACCCAGCCAACATATCTGTAAGTCAATAAAGCACAGGTCTGATTGGGCCACTGATCTCAAAGCCCTCAGTGACTTATCATCTCCTAGAGAAATGCAAATGGGATTTCTACAGATGCACAAATAGCAGAGAAACCAAAATGCCAGCTAAGGAATTTGTACTTAAGTTCCTCACCATCTATCCCCAATCTGTGGCTCAAATCTGAACTCTCATCCCTCCCCTTTTGGGTGCTGTGCTTACTTGTGCCCCATACCTCCCCTCAAACCTGCCACGGAAACCCTGGATCTTCTCCCGGTGCTTTCTTCCCCCACTGCCTCCAGCTGTGTCCACAACTCTGCACCTCCAATTCTTAAGCATCCTCAATGTCCCGTTTCAACACATTACAACTCCAGTTGCTCGTGTCCTGACTCCCTCAGACAGAGAATAGGTTTTTCTCTCCTCAACTCTGACACTGAAGACACGCCACTTTCATGGAACTGGATACTTGATGTCATGCCTTGCTTGTATTCACATGCACCCAGTAGCCCCCGCTCTTACTGAATGTTCCTCTCTCATGTTTTCTGTCTCTGTGGCAAGACCGTATCACCAAATCCTCCCGCTAGTGAGAGCCGTTGACAGTACTTTGATAAATCTATCTTGATTATAAAGCGATCATTTGCTTTTCAATAACATGGTCTCTTTACTTGCCTCACAAAGACATGCCTGAATATTCCGTCACGAATGAGTTTTGCCGCAAGCACTTCTTAATTGGGATTCTGCTCCGAGAAGTCGGTTTTGCTCTGCAGGAAGACCAAGATATCAGGCACTTAGCTTTGGCTGTCCTGAAAAACCTAATGGCTAAGCATTCATTTGATGATCGATACAGAGAACCAGTAAGTGGCCTTCCTTTCCTCCTTCCCTAAACACCGCTTAATGGCACGCTGCATTAAATGTGTAATCAAACCCGGGAGCCCATTGATTTTCACATGTATCATTTCTTTTGGCTCCCTGTTCACCCAGAGAAAGCAGGCCCAGGTAGCAAGTTTATACATGCCCCTCTACGGCATGCTTCTGGACAACATGCCAAGGATTTACCTGAAGGACCTGTTTCCTTTCACTGCCAATACGTCGAACCAGGCAAGTCTGCTTACTATTTCCAATGTCTATTGGAATGAAAAGGTAGCCTTTTGTATACTTTTGCCCGGATACCACTTCCATCCAAATGTGAACAACTAAGGACTAAACAGCACTTCTTGCAAGGTATTTCCGAGACATTCATATCAGTGCCACTAGATCGGTCACTGAAGTGTCCTAGATGGGTCACTGAAGCCTTCTACCTGGCCCACCTCTCCAGCACTTTGTGTTGTCATGTTCCTCTGTCCTCTGCATCGTTTTCCAGTTCTCTCCAGCTTCCGCCAGGCTCCTCGGTTGCATCCACAGCCCCATCCTCAGCGGACACCTTTCCCACCACTTTTCTGTAGCAGCTTCATGACCGACCACCGGGTTGTCATATAGCCAAGTCACAGCCCTGGAGTGGCCTGTTTGTCACCGTTCTCCAATGAGCCATCATAGTGACTGTACAACAAACCCTCTTGGGATCTGTTACCTGTGTTCAGATCCCAGCTGCATTAATGCACTGCTGAAACCAGCATCCATGCAAGACAGTACCATCTAGAAGTTGGGTGCTGTGTCTTAGGAACTTTTTTTTGGACCTTGTTCAAATCCCAGTAGTACCAGTTACTAACTGTGATATTAGGTAAATTATCCAACTTCTTCAAGCCCCTAATTTCTTATTTATAAAATGGGATAAAAATACCTCCATCACAGGTTTCTTATGAGGATTAAATTGTGTAATAGGAAACACTTATCATAGAAACTAGAACATAGGAAGTGTTTGGAATCTAGTTTTTAGTAATAGTAATACACATAAGATATCCTATGATAAAAATGATATATACTCTATAATGTAATCCATAAATAACCATTTCAGTCATTTACTCTATACCTAAAAGATAGTTTACACTACATTGTAAAAATTTTTTAAATCACATACAAAATCAAACTGTGACCAAAAGTTTCGTTTTGACTATATTCATTACTATTGTGTGCTTTGGCAGAAGACCTTTGCTGGAATATAAAAGATCAAATCAAATGTCATCTAATTGAAAGCACAGTGAAGAAGGCATGTGTGGGTTTACAATGTTGAAATATGACAAACCCTATTAATTTCTTCTGTGCTTTGAATACAGGGGTCTAGAGATGACCTCAGCCCCAATGGAGGACTTCACAGCCAGTCAGCTATGAAACATGCAAACTCTGTGGATACATCATTTTCGAAGGATGTTTTAAATTCCATAGCAGGTACATGAGACTTTCTGAGGACACCTGTGTTTAACAGTCATCCACATTTACATTGTATAGTATTGTGTTTTCACCCAGCCGGTAATCCATTACACATCATTTGTATGGCAAAGTATACTATATTTATATAGCTGAAGAGTCTTTTTACATTTTGGAATGCCGTCCAGTGATTTCCTCTTCTACTTGGATTTCATTTTTATTTGGCTCAAGGAGCAGTCTACTCAGATGTTATCAAATTGTGCTTCCTTCTGGAAACAATATTTAAGCTTTCTCTGCATACAGCCTTCTGAGATAAAATAGATCTTCAACTTCAAAGAATACTTAAAGAACAATTTTGACAATTTCATCTTGATTTCTTATAAGCTGTCAAAAACTGAAAGCTTTTTCCCAAAAAGTATCCTTGTGAACTTTTATTAAAGCATTTTTGAAACAGAAACTATTTTAAAAAGCTTTAAGACATCAAAGAAACAAGCTTTATTATATTTCCATTTATCATGGTCTAAATTTTTCTAAATCCTTAACCCTGGCATGGCCATTGTAATGATGCTCCAAATGTCACATATCTCTCATGCCAATCCCAGACTCCATATGTCAAGCTTTCAAAACACTGCTCAAAGGTCAACATCTTTTTGGTTCATCATTTTAGCTTGTGTTGGATCTGTGCCCATACATCTCATTACCATCCGTGTGCTGTGGCTTGTGTTTACAGCATTTTCATCAATAGCTATTTCTACAGTAAACCATGCCGATTCCAGAGCATCCTTAGCAAGTCTTGACTCCAACCCAAGTACCAACGAGAAGAGCAGTGAGAAGACTGACAACTGTGAAAAGGTAGGAGGACTTCCCCTCCAGTCTTGCTCAGCACATTAGGGCTCAGAAGTCTCGTACTCTACTCAATGCTTATTGGTTCTTTGATTCCTAGATCCCAAGACCCTTGTCTTTGATAGGCTCAACGCTTCGATTTGACAAGTTAGATCAAGCAGAAACCAGGAGTCTTCTTATGTGCTTTCTTCACATTATAAAGAATATTTCAGAGGGTAAAGAGAGCTCTTTAAAATTAAAATCTTTAAAAGGAATAACCCCTTGAATTTCGAAGAGTCTCATACTCCATGGTGTTTCCTTTCAGAGACTCTCATCGCGTACTGGCAAAGAGCACCCAGTCCGGAGTTGTCCGACTTCTTCAGCATCTTGGAGTAAGTTACAGTGTTGACTAGTTAACACTTCTTCTGGAACCTTCTAAGTAGTTCATTATACCATTCTGCATTTTAAATACCCATATGATGAATTGTCTATCAGTAATAATACATACACTATTTAAAGAAAATTTAATATTTTTCTTTTCATGTATTTAAATGAATGGTTTCCATAAATAAAAATGCAAATAATTTAAATGTGATTTTTTTTCTTTCTAGAGTTTGTCTTCAAAGTTTCAGGTACCTAGGAAAACGCAATATAATAAGGTAATGATTTTAATTTCCAATAGGTTAGTCTGGTTTTTCAGAAAGAATTATGACATATATTAATGCATCAAGTTAGACTTATAAATATATGATAGAAATTTTAAAATGCAAATAAAGATGATAAAGTTGACCTCACATTAGAAGTTTGACAACTGTTCATAAAGCCGTAGAGGTAGAAAACCACAAAACACGCATTTCTAAGAGGAAACCGCCTTTCAGGCATCTTGGAACAAATGTATCTGCCTGTATTAGGATAAAACTGGGAAGATACCAATTTAAGAAAATATTCCACCCTGGCTGGCATAGCTCAGTGAATTGAGCTCAGGCTGTGAACCAAAGTGTCGCAGGTTCGATTCCCAGTCAGGGCACATGCCTGGGTTGCAGGCCACGGCCCCCAGCAACCACACATTGATGTTTCTCTCTCTCTCTCTCTCTCTCCCTCCCTTGCCTCTCTAAAAAAATAAATAAATAATAATTTAAAAAAAAGAAAATATTCCTAGTAAACAAAAAAGAAAAATTAGTCAGGAATAACTGTGCTGCCGTTCTTTTCCCGTGCACCACAGCCCAGCCCTCAGCACCGCCGCTGTGTCCCTGGGGGGTTCTCCATTTCCAGAAGGAAATGTGATTTTCTTTTTCACAGCATGTGAATTTGTAGTTACAGTTCTTTATTTATATATAAAACACAAATACTGAGCTATGATGAAAATACCTGCTTTTCTTGCAGAAAAATTGCTGCTGCTTTTAAATTTGTGCAGTCCACCCAGAACAATGGAACTCTCAAAGGGTCGAATCCTTCCTGCCAGAACTCAGGCCTCTTGTCACAATGGTAATGCCACATTTGCTTGATATTTAAAATTATATTGTGTGTTTATGTTTGTGTATGTCTATGCATGTATCTGGGGGGTGTGGACACGCATGCATGTGTGCACACACGTGTGTAGGTATGTATATATATTTCAAACCCAATGCAGAATTCAACTGCGTTTCTCTGAAGAAACTTCTTAGGTACCTCCCTATTTCCCCACTAATTATAAAACTTAAGAGGCAAAGACTATCACTAATTTACATGCACCAAGGGCACAATGCCTTGCATAGAATAAGGGTTCATGACTATCTTAATTTAATTGAGCCTGAAAAGGAATAATTCCAATAAATGCCTCATTTAATGTTTGCTAATCTCCTAGTGACGGAGTAACATGTGAAGTCACGTATCCCCATTATTTTTAGTAATCTTGGTGTCTTAGCAGTGTTCTTAGAGCTGAAATTGCTTTTTAAAAGGTACCAGGCAATGAGGAAGTATGGATGGCCGCATAAGCTCCTTTTAGATTCCTCGTCATTAGACAGACTCCACTGGCATGCAGGATATTCATTAACCTATTTTATGGGAAACATTTGGCCTGGAATCCTACCTTACAGCTCCTCTGGGCCTACTAAATAAGAAGTCTTTGCTAAAATTTTTTCCAGTTTGATTTATGCTTCCCAAAGGTATAATAATATATAATATTTTTAAATGTCTATATTTTAGAATGAGTTTTAGAAAGAAATATTAAAGCGGTATAGAGCCAACAAATTTTGCCTCTCTGTCTATGAGGATCCCTTGAAATTGCCCCTTTGTGAGAAACTAAAGGAAAAAATGTAATGGTGGTGTTTTGGTAGAGGTAGGAAAATAGAGTACTATTGACAGTTACTTTTTGTATTTAATGACAATAATAACCTCCCTGAGGTCACTGCAGTTCTGGACATGTTAGATGGGTCCTTTCTGAACCATCTGGACAGATTCTGACCATTTCTGCCCCTCCTCTCCTAGAAACTGGGGCTGGCTCTGTGAACTCAAATCCTGGAAATAATCTAGTCCCAAAGGTCCAAGCCCTCTGTCTCAGATCCCATGATTCCCTGTAGCTTCAGGAATGACCCAAACACCCTGGCCACTGAAAGCCAAAGTCAGATCTCTTGGGACCCAGGTTGGTCAGAGTATTTGAGGAGTATGACACAGAGAAAACCATGACCTCTTTTTCAGGCCTGACCCTTTAGGGTACCTTCCATTGTATGCTATCCTCAATGGCATATTCTATTACCTTGGCCAAATGGTAGTCTAAGTCACAGATGAGAATGGGAAGTATCCCTACTACTGCAGTACCACTGGCTCATTCCCCTAGCTGGAAGTGCCAAGGAGGCATTGAGTGAGAGCCATTGCAGGTCACGGTCATTGCCTAGGGAAGGCGCCCCCCAGAGGCCCCAGCTCTCTCTGCCCAGCACGGATCCTGTCAGGACTGGATCCTGAGTCCTGACAGGACTCAAATGGAAAGACGGAACCTGAAGAATTTCCAAATATGAACACCTAGGAGAGCAAGAGTTGTTTTAGACTAGATTTTACTTTTTCACACATTTTGCCTCCTAAACATAATTTCACACAATGGAGCTACCCAGCATTGTAATACATTTTTAATACCTGCCACTCTGTCTTCCTGATCTACCAATAGCCAGCCTCACATCCACAGAATCCCATGATTCATTAAATACCAATGAATATGCTTAGACAGATTTAAATGCACTATTACTCTTCTATTATCTTTCAGTATTGCTTATCTTTCTGAGCCTTTCTTTTGGCTTACATAAAACTTCTTCAAAAGGATTTTTGAAGTCCCTTGTATTATGTCCACTTTAATTAATATTTTCAATAAAGAGTCTCAATTCAAAAAATAGTTTTATATTTGCCTCAATCTAGAATACTAGAATGTGCAATCTTGAATGCACATTTGGCTATCACACCCCTGTTACTCTAACCATTTTCCCCATTTCATTTTCAGGATGAACACCAATCCCAGTCACGAAGGGCACAAGCACCACAGATCGCAAACTTTACCTATAATCCGAGGCAAAAACGCACTTTCCAACCCCAAACTCTTACAGATGCTAGACAGCACCATGACCAGTAAGTGAATGAGAAATAATAGGAACAGATGATGATCGGTTTTTCTCTAGACAGCTGTAGGGTGTGAAATGCATCATAATGTGTCAGAAATGGAAAGATCGCTGTGGCGCTGCTGAGGTCACCGTGTTTCAGGCTTGCTGCAGCCTGGGGGCTCTTAGAGAGGGACCCACCATGGTGTGCTTAGCATGTACCGTGTTCTCATGAGGAAAGAAGAGGGAAAGCAGAACTCTCAGTAGCAGATGCCCAGTGCGGCTCCTCTGAAAACACGGCCTTCAGCATTATGAGGGTTATGCAGTCCTCTCTCGATCAGGCTATTTACTGGCTGCTCTGTGGGAAGAGGAAAACAGTGTCCATGGCCTAGGAATAGGAAGCGTGACATCTCGAATTCAGTGATGCACGCACTTCAGCTTGTGAGTGAGGAAAACACGGAGCCAGAGTTCTGCATCGTGTAAATGTTAGTGATTGTGGACCCATGACCACAGTGAGCCATATGAAGGCATATGCCGTATCCTATAAATATATTTAACGCCTTTCTGAGGAGGCCTTGAATGCAGATCATCCTCTGAAACCGTACATCTGGTCTCTTAGCCTGGGAGCCTACTCGACCCAGACTAACTGTGGAAGAAATATGAATCTGGCAATGACTGAAGTAGTGGAAAAGATGTAAGAAGTGATAGAAGTAGACCACTCTGGTCTTTGGACTCTACAGCTGAACGTAGTGAAAGGGAGCACACACTGTCTTAGTTGAAGCTGCTGCAAGACGCCACAGACGGGGTGACTTAAACAACATTTATTTCTCACCATGTTGGAGGCTGGGAGGTCCAAGATCAAGGTGCCAGTAGATTTAATGTCCAGTGAGAACCTGCCTCCTGGTTTGCAGCTGGCTGGGCTGCCTTCTTGCTGTGCCTTCCATGATGGAGAGAGAGGGACTGTCTTTCTGGTGTTTTTTCTTAAAAGGGACTAGTTCCACTCATGGGACTTCACTCTGATGACCTAATGACCCAGCAAAGAGCTCACCTCCAAGCACCATCACACTGGAATTCACATCAATGTATGAATTTGGGGAGACACAAACATTTAGTCTATAGAATCCACTCAAGATTCTTTCTGGTGTTTTTGATTCAGCCCATAATGAAGTTGAATAAACAAAACCATTTTAATAAATGATTCATTAAAACACCAGTAAACACTGAGTGTGTAATAACAAAAGAAAGTCCATGATAGGATGCAAAGAGGTACCTTAGATGTCTCCACGTGTGTTCTACTCTGTACTTTTAGGCAGTTCCAATGAAATAGACATCGTGCACCACGTGGACACAGAGGCCAATGTAGCTACAGAGGTTTGCCTGACTATTCTGGACCTGCTGTCTCTCTTCACTCAGATTCACCAGGTGAGTGTGATCACAGCCTCTTCTGCAACGTGATACAGTGCAAGGTATGAAAGGCATGTGATGTCAAGAACCTGAATTAAAATATTTTATGAAATCACTTAACCTTATGTGAATCAACCTAAGTGTTAGTGGAAACCATGTTAAAGATGAGATACAGATTTTGTCAGGAGTTGACTATTGCTCAGTTGATATCTCTTTAGTGAAATCATTCCACTAAGTACTATTAGAATAGCTGAAGTTACAAAGACTGACTGTACTAAGTTATGGAAAAGATATGAAGAAACCAGAACTCTCATTCACTAGTAAGGGGAATGCAAAATGGTATGAACACTTTGGGAAATGGTGTGTCAGTGTAAAAAATTAAACATGTATCACATCAGTCATGTGACCCACCATCCCTGTACTAGGAATTTACCTAGCAGCAATAAAAGCATTTGTCCACACAAACCTTTGTGAACAAATATTCATGAAAAGTTTATTTTTAATAACTAAATCCTGGAAACAACCTAAATGTATATCAACAGGAGAATGGCTTTAAAAATGGTATTATATTCATATAATCAATCAATACAATTCAGTTGTGCTTGGTAAAAGAAACCAAACAAAACAAAGTATATACTGTACAGTTCCATTTATATAAAATTTTATAAAATGCTAACTATAGAAATTGCATGTTAATTAAACCTCGGTAAAGCTACTAAAGACATTAGCTGCACCTAATGAGTTCACGGATGTTAAGATTTGAACTAGGAAAAGTTGGATGTGTGGAATAAAGTCTACATCAAACAAATTAAGTACACCAAGAAAGCCCTGCAGGTGAAAGGTTAGCATGGTGGTAGACAAAGCAATCACCGCATTTTAATTTTCACGGCTCAGTGGAAATGTCACTCAAAGCTCATACCTCTTGCAGGCTTCACAAATGCCTGTGACGACTTGCCCGTCTGTGGCCGTATCTCCTACCTCTCTCATGACCTCAGCTCACTCCCATGCTCAGACTATTCTGATCTTTTTTCCTCAGCCTTGAAGCCACAAGCTCCTTCCCCACTCCTGTCCCTGACTCAAGTCTCCCTCTTTGGACAGCACCCCCAGATGTGCCCATGGCACGCGCTTTAGCTCACTCGTCAGTCCTTCCATTGGAGAGGTCTTACCTAACCACCCCATCTAAAGGATAACCCTACCCCTACCGCAATTCCTTTCCATCATAACATATCATTCTACTCTATTTTCTCATTTAGGAATGTTTTTCAATCACTGCTATGTCAGCTTCACCAGGCACGTAGACCTTCTCTTCTTATTCAGCATTTTATTTCCATCACCCAGAATTGTGCTACCACCGTGAAGATTCACCAAAAATATCTTTGCAAGAATTCAGGTGTCCTCTTCCTCCTCCCAAATAACTTCTGTGTTAACATTCCAGAGACAACTCCAGCAATCGGAATGTCAAAATTCACTGATGAAACGCGTCTTCGACACCTACATGCTCTTTTTCCAAGTCAACCAGTCAGCTGCGGCGCTGAAGCACGTGTTCGCCTCCTTGAGGCTGTTCGTGTGCAAGGTAAGAGCACCCCAGCTCCACGGACAGGGTGACAACCAATGCACGCTAATCCTTAAGTCTCCTGGTATGGAGGGAAGGTATGTTTTCTTTCATTTTGGTAGGTTTGGTTTCAGTAAACTGTTTATTTGGTTTTATTAAACTCTGTGATTCATGGCCTCAGGATAACCTCATAGCCTGGATAGCCTATCTGCTTGGATATCAAAAGGGAATGAAATTAACCTCTGGCCACCAATTCTATTGAGTTCTCAGTGTTTGCGGCAGAATGAGGGAAAATGCACACCATGAACTGTGAAGTCCCTTCATGCCAAGTGAAGGTTCCGTATGAAAGTAGCTACAGCCATGACCTTGGAGGGCCCCTGTGGCTTTACAATGTGGGGCAAACAGAAAACATTTGGAAGCCCTCACTCAGCCCTTTTGGGTTATCATTATTTATTTCTACAAGGGATACTTACAATATAGGGGAATCATTACGTCTAGAAAAAAGAGGAATACTAACATAGATTTTAATAAATAATAGTACATCCTCTTCCACTTGCAAATAGAAGAAAAGACTGGGTTAGAAGGAAAGAAATAAGGGTTTCATTCTAAGGAGTTTTAAAATACCGGAGAGAACAGAGCACAGGGAAGGAGCGCGGCTGACCTCACTGGCGTTTCCCTTTCCATAGTTTCCTTCAGCATTCTTCCAAGGGCCTGCCGACCTGTGTGGGTCGTTCTGCTACGAAGTCCTCAAATGCTGCAACCACAGGTCACGGTCGACTCAGACAGAAGCGTCAGCACTCCTCTACTTCTTCATGAGGAAGAATTTTGAGTTTAACAAGCAGAAGTCAATTGTCCGATCCCACTTACAAGTAAGTGCTGCTCATTTTCAGTAATGCTGATTGTGTTCAAGCCACTCCTCTGGTTCAGCGTTGATAAGAGCCTGCTGTCTGCAGAGCAACCAGGCACCAGTGCTCCTGCCAGATTCCGCCCTTAAAGGTGCCCATCACACTGAGTTCTGATTCTTGGGCTGAAGGTGGCTGGGCAGAAATCAGCAAGGCCCATCACTCCACCTGAACTTCTCCTTTCTTCAGCCAGGGGAACAGAATGGACAGAGTGTGCAGCTCAAGAATCCACGGCTTCTCTAGGATGCCAAATCCCACCAGATCCTAAATGCATAAATGTCTTTCTTCAAGGCATCCTAAGATTCTTGCAACCTTCCTTAAGTATTTAAGTCTATAAGAAAAGCCCAGGATGGGCCTTCTAAAGATTTAATACATAACGATGTCATTCCTTGGGCCTACAGGGAGAAATTAACAATGCATGCATCTAATCCAGTGGATTTCTTTATAACTCCTATTTCTGAGTTACGTATTTCTGTGGTCCCATTCGTCTTTTCTCTTTCAGCTCATCAAGGCTGTCAGTCAGTTGATAGCCGATGCTGGGATCGGAGGCTCTCGGTTTCAGCATTCCCTTGCAATCACCAATAATTTTGCTAATGGAGACAAACAAATGAAAGTAAGAAATGGTTTTGTGGGCTTTTTAAATAATTGGGAACAAACTAAACGGGATTATTTTGTGAGATGTCTAAATCAATAAAAAATACAAATTTTGCATATTGAGGTTTTGAGTCCTTACGTTAGGTTTGCATGTCTGAACTGATAATCAGTTCTAACACTTTCAGAATGTAATCTGCTAAGTGGAATTTCTAAGATGTGTGGTTGAATAGTGTGTAACAAGGAAACACCACAAATATACAAATATCCAGACATCCAGTGATTCTCTCATAATTCCATTCTTGGCCAAATTTATCTTATCTTTTGTTTAGAACATTCTGAAGGCTTTCCTTTAGTCAGGATACTGAAAAGTCCAGGGGTGGAGCCTGGCTTCAGGCATGGCTAAACCCAGGGGTCAAAATAATGTTTTCAGATGCCCTCCTCCTCCTGTCTATTTTGTCCATATTCCTACCTCTCAGTTTAAATTTCTGCGTTGTTTATTCCAGTTACAGGTAGGCTTTTCCCATGAGTTCATTCTTTCAAGAATTCTAAGGATGCTGGCAGTATTCCCCGAGTGGAAAAAGCACCTTGTCCCATAGTGCCAGCTGAAGTCCCAGGACTGAATCTCTTTCATTCAACCTTGTGTCATATGCCCATCCCTAAACCAATCACTGTGGCCTGGTGGGAACCAAAAAACATGACTGACTCGGCCAGTGTCATGTGCCCCCACCACCACCACGTTGCCTGGGAATGAAGTAGATCCCTTCAAATCACATGAACATGAGGCAGAGAGGAGAGTGTCTCAAAGGCCAATCAGGATACTATTACTAGAAGAAGGTGGGATAGAAGATCAAAGAATGAAACCTATTGCAATTCTTAATTTTGAATGTGCATAACCACAATCACAATGCATAGGATGCATGTATAAAGCATGTGCATATTTATGAACAATATACAGGATGCACCAAACTGTGATGCCAAGCCATAATTAGTAGCCTAACTTCTGAAAGCTAAGCAGATAATGACTCGGGCTCTCTCTGTTCCAAAGAACAGCAATTTCCCAGCAGAGGTGAAAGATCTGACCAAACGTATAAGGACTGTTTTGATGGCCACGGCTCAGATGAAGGAGCATGAGAAGGACCCCGAGATGCTGGTGGATCTCCAGTACAGCCTGGCTAACTCCTATGCGAGCACCCCCGAGCTGCGGAGGACCTGGCTGGAGAGCATGGCCAAGATCCACGCGAGAAATGGAGACCTGTCCGAGGTGATTGGCAAGGGCTGTCCTTCTCCATCGGCATTGTCCTTTCTATCAGGGCGATGGGATTTTCATTGACAGCAGGAATATAAAACATGATCATATTTTCCCACTAGTCTGGTTATGGCCTAATTACCCATTACGTGCATTAAATTTGCTGCCTGACCCCATGTAAATGAAATCAAATAAAGGTGAGTCTGTAGGGACAATTGTAGGCTATGCCACGTAGAGCTGAATTCTACACACCTAAGGCTAAGGAGGATGGCTGTAAGGGTCCTGGAAATTAAGACTTATATAAGTTAGGGGTCTGTGTTTTAAAGCTTCTTCCCTGTAATTGGAGGCGGATGGTGGAAGCTCACCACCTCAGTGAGTAAACTCAGGCTGCGGTGATCCGTCCTCACTGGCAGCCAGTCTGCACGGGCGATGGAGAAAGCGACACTCCCCAGAGCCGCACGAGTGGAGAGAGTGCCCTGGGTGAAGGTTACAAATCCCTGGCTAACATTTTTATGTCAGTTTAAACACTCGGGGGATTTATAAGCAGCAATTCACAGATGGCTTCCGGACACCAAATAGGAAAGTTCTGCTTTGTCCTCAGAAATATGCCCCCTTTGGGAAGAGATTAACTTGTCTCGGGTGGCCCCAAAGCTCTTCTAAACGCTTGTGAAGGACTCTGGGGTGGAAACAGAGCCTCACTTGGTGGCCATTCGATGAGGACGAGAATGCAAAGCTCCACTTCCCTCGGACTGCCCTGAGGATGGGAAAATTCCTCCATGAAGCTTCAAAGGGAAAAGCGGAAGTCTTCAACACGTCAAGTTCTAGTCTGTGTTCAGCAGTGTTTAAGGTTTTACAGGAGATATTAGGGAACCATGAAATGTCGCCTGTGTCATCTGGTTGAGGGGAGCAGACATAATACATTAGGTCTCACAGTTTAACCAAGGGCCACCTTGCGAGGCAGTCACTGTAAAGACGGCACATATCCAAGTGAGGACGGTCACTGGGGGCAAGAAAAGTAGGAAGGCAGCTTTTGCTGTTTCCAGATTAGATCCAGATGCTATAATTTACAGTTTTCACAAGAAAAGAGAACTGTGGCTTTAAATATATATTTATAATTATATAAATACATGTTTATACATACACACACACACACACACATATGGTATGGTTGGGCAGAAGTAGGTGTACAGCTGTGAGTACGCAAAACACAGTTTATTCAGCTATTGTGATAATCACAACCTGCATGTCTTTTTCACTATGAACAACTGCAAACCTGCTTTTGCACACCCCTGTATATACTTAGAGAAAGAGAAAGAGAGAGAGACTTAGGTATTAAGGAAGGAAGGTGAATGGGAAGATTCTTCAGGCCAACTTATTCATGCACCTGAAAACTACTGCAATCTAATTGATTCTTAGTTTTGTTATGAAAAGGATTCTTCCACATATACCGACATGGGATACTACTCACCGGGGGTTTAGGCAAAAAGCTGAATGCACGGTGTGCCTTCCGCTGACACCTCTCTGTCTCACTACAGGCCGCCATGTGCTACATCCACATCGCCGCCCTCATCGCAGAGTACCTGAAAAGAAGGGGTAAGGTGGCCGGGGGAGGGGGGCAACGTCCGGGAATCCCCATGTCGGAACCTAACTTAAAATTCATGTATTAATTTTAGACTGTTTAACCCTTTATGTTCCATTAAGCAACATTAATTGTCACAAATATGTCTAATTATATTGTGCTCTAAAGTTTTAACTCTCTCTTTCATGCCGTGATCGTGTTGATTTTACGTACAGCAGGGCTGTCAGCTTCTTAGCTGGAGTGAGAGTGATGCGTCGGTTAACGACGTGTAGTTTTGTAAGCGTGAATTAACACAGCCGTGCGGCAACGTGCTAACCTCATCTCGCACTACCATAGGTTACTGGAAAGCAGAAAAGATTTGCACACCGTCCCTGCTCTCGGAGGACGTCCACCCCTGTGATAGCAACCCATTACTAACAAGTCCCGGTGGCGGAAGTGAGTGGTCTAACCGAGCGCCTTTACCCCACGGAACAGTGCGGAGGAAATGAAGCTGCAGCTTAAATTTTACTTCAGAGAAACTCTTGACTGTATTCCTGGAAGCAAACACCGTGTCAGACATACATAACTGACTCTGTAAAACCCTGAAGTTCCTAGCCAGAAGTCCCATCCCTCCAAATTTTAGGAGGTTTAGATTAATGAATAGTTTTCAGCAAATAGAACTTCATCATATCCTATATTACTATGAGTTATGGCCATATTTTGCTACCAATTTGCCTGCTGGTCTGCCTTTGGGATTTTATTCTGAAATTGATGAATTGTTTAAAATTGCAAGAGAAGTCTATTTTAATTTTGAGATATAATAAAACTATTTTTAAAAAGGATATAAAATGAACACATATAACTAAAGTGCATATACAGGACTGTAGCTATAATTAGCATGTCCTATTTCCTTTTTCAAATGCATAACTGATTCTGACAACTTATAACATGTAATAATTTATAATATTGATATCCATTCATTAGAAATATTCTATGTTCATTGCCTGATAAAATACATTTTGTAGTGATGACTAAATAATTACTCTTTGTAAAAAGATTTGGCAATATAGTCAACACATTTAATCTGTTTTCTTTTGCAAAAGTTTGCTCAAACCCAAAGTTTATGAGCTGCAATCTGCTTCACAACTTAAGCTTCCAAAAGCTGTGGAAAAGTCAGCGTATAAAAAATAGAAACAAATCTTTAGATATAACGATTAAAGTACTAAACAAAAGGTAAATGAACTTTAGTTACAGTATTTTGGAAATGTAATTTGTCCCTTATACTTTTTTTAAAAGATTTTATGTATTTATTTTTAGAGAGGGAAGGGAGGGAAATATATATAGAGAGAGAAACATCAATATGCAGTTGCAGGGGGCCGTGGCCTGCAACCCAGGCATGTACCCTGACTGGGAATTGAACCTGCGACACTTTGGTTCGCAGCCCGTGCTCAACCCACTGAGCTACACCAGTCAGGGCTGTCCCTTATACTTTTAAATATGGATATATTTTCTAAAGAATCTCAGTGGATTTTACAAAGAAGACATTTGAACCAAATGACCAAAGTGAACTGTGGGACTGAGCGGTCACTTGCTTGGGGACCTTGGAGAAGAGACCAGGCCCAGCACCACAGCTCACGCCCGCACTGAGAGTCAGGGACCTGCTCCCTCAGCTCCGAATTTCCTGTGGAGCCTTTCTTTCATATGCAACTTACCAAAATCATTACTGTTCTATTTAACATGCCCTCCATCCCCATCCATTTTTATCATTACCAGATACTGCACAGTTCCATAAAGACTACTTCAAATTCTAGCTAAAACACAAAATTGGAGAAACCTGGTAAAACTAAGTGTTAATTGAGAAGTTGTGGAAACCTATATCCCAAAATGTTGTGTGAACTTTAATATTCAAAACATTTTAAATATCCACTTTTAGACCTGAAATAATATTAGAATGTATCATACCCATAGAGAGAAGAATGCATTTGTTTAGTAAACTTTACATTAAGGCATGCGATCATTTATGAGGCACTAGCATATATGCATATCCGTATATTTGAAGTCCTCAGTCCACTTTCTGTTACAATCTTTCTAAGTCAGAGGAGTAAACTGTCCCTTCAAACAATGTGTGAATGGTAATGATATGGGTAAATAGAGGTGACTCCAGAAAACACAGCTCTAATGATGCCCATCATCCTGTGAGAAGTCTGTCGTGACATTTCCTGCCACAATCCGTTCTCATGGATTTTAATATATGTTTAATTACAGCAGGAATATTAGTATAGAGATGTAGGAAAGTAGACTTTTTAATGTAAGGATTAGGCTGCAGTAATTATTATTGCTATAATTTTTAGCACATTTGGAGGTGATGACTAAGTTACATAGCCAACAAGCTGATACTTAAACATGAAGACTCCCCACAGAAGCTTTAGCTATAACTCCGAAAGCCTGTGTCAAGCACTGGACCGGGCTCCATTCTGGGGCAGCATCCCAGTTGGTCACCAATAACAAGTCTAGGAGCCAGGTGCTGTTGCCCCTCCTGATTACAAATGAGAAAACCAAGAGAAGTTCAGCAACCTGCCCTGGAGCTCGCGGTTAGTTTGTGGCGGCCGAAGTTTGAGGCTGGGCTGTCACTCCAGGCTGTGTTCCTGACCACTCATGTTCCCCACCATCCAGTCCCCACTCAGGGAACATACCCATTATCAACTGTTTTCATATATATATCTGCAGAGCCAGCCCTTTTTTTAAATCTTGGTAGTAAAGATGCTAAAAAATAAGTTTTCTAGATAATGCCAAAGAGTAAAACTGAGTATAGGGGATTGCCTTTATAACACACTGACTGTAAGAGGTATTTTCTCAAATATCAATCCTTCCAACCACCCGTTGAGATAGACATTAGTGCCTTCAGTTTAACAAATGCAAGAGACAGGCTAAAAGGAGGCTAGCTAAACCAGAACGCTGGAGCTGCGTCAACCTGCAAATCGCATTGTCTGCCCATAACCCTGCGTCAGCTTCTTATAAAAAATGTGTCACCAGAAAATACTACAAAATTACAAAAGGGTGACACTGGTGGCTTGGCAGAGAGCATTTACCAATAGTCATAGTCTAGCCATCTCATTGGCTGTGTGAGCATTATAACTGCCGCCTGTAATGTCGTGAAGAAGGGCATGGTCTAATCCAAGCAATGTCTGACTCAAATGATAACGTTGCCTCTCTCTCATTCCTCTCAAGGCATGTTCTCCATGGGCTGGCCGGCTTTTCTGAGCATCACCCCAAATATTAAAGAAGAAGGAGCAATGAAAGAAGATTCGGGAATGCAAGACACACCATACAATGAGGTGAGAGCAAAATAATCAAGTAGACAGTCATTTAGAAAAAAGATGCCTTGAATTGTAATATTAAACTAAATAGGGAGGAGAAAATCCTATTCAGAAGGCAAATGAAGTCATACTATGACTGAGGCAAAATGAAATGCAGGCTAAAATTAAGCTAAGATTAATCAATATCAGATTTTGTGATAAAGCATAATTTTCTATGAAAATGTAAGCTAAACTTTACTTCTCTAAGATGAACCCAAATATATATGATTGGCTCTCCTATAAGATAAATAATTTCTAGTCCTTTTGTAAATGTAGTAAAGGATGCTGCAGTTGTTGTGAGCTGCTCATAACTTTTTTTAATACATTAGGAAGTTTATTTACAGATAATTTGAACAGAGAGGTACACTAGTTTCTGCAGAAACCCTCCTGGAATCTAAGCCTTGGTTATTTTCCACTAATAAAATTAAGCTTTCTACTGGGAATAACTTAGCAACAGTTGTAATGGAGAAAATAACACCCCCTCATCAAGTAAGCGAAATATTACACAAATTAATTTTTTTAATCATAATATTGCATAGATTGAAAAGAATACAGAAAGCAAATTTCGGGGTGGATTTTAAGGAAATTGTACATATGGTTCTACATTAATTTAATGTACATTGCAAAAAGACATTGACCGTAACTACATATTTAGATTAACTAATTCAAAATTATTTTAAGAATCTTAGTTTAAACATTAGTTTAAGAATCTTTTCTTAAAAGACATTGTTGGAAACATTCCAGCAATATTATTCACTGGCCTTAGGGAGTATGTAATCTGATTCAGCTGAACATTTACTAAACCACTAGTATGTGTGAGGCAGGAAGTTGAAGGTGGGAGATGCAGATGAATCAGACATGATCCTGGCTCTCAAAGATTTTAGGATCTTAAGAAAGACAGACTTCCTTCAGAGTAGGTGGTACCCAGCCTGAGACCCACTGACTGTATATCTAGGCATCATATGTGGCTACAATTAAAAAGGAACAACTTTTTATGTGGAAGTGGTTGGGATAGAGACAGATGAGACATAAGTAAAAGTGCTCCAGACTTTGGCACTAGGTCTCGACATTTAATAGGACTTGAAGGTGTCAGTGAGAAAATAAACAACAAACCAGGCCAATGTATAAAGGTGAGAAAGTATCCTGAGAGTGGTGTGGATGGTCTGACATGGCCAAAGTACAAAGCCAAAGGCAGGGTGCCGAGAGACAGGCTCTGCAGGGGAGGCTGCTGCCTGATGCTGGAGCTCCTTGAACGCCATGCTAGCAAGCGTGGACAGTTGAGAGAGCGGAGTTCCCCCGAAGGTTTAGGGCAGTGGAGCTCTCAGGGTCGGATCTATGTTTCAGAAAGCAGGATTACTGGAGAGCATGCCGTAGGACCAGCTGGAGTGAGAAGTCAGACACAGAGTCTTCCAACTCCCATGGGGGTGTGGAAGTGAGCAGGGGTTCGATGTAAGTCAGTGACAGGGAGAATGGAAAGAATGAGGCAGAACCGAAGGCTCTTCATAGGTTTAAGTAAGCAAGTCTGAGGGACTCATCAGCTGCTGGCCGTGAGGGAAAGGGCGTGGTCCAGATGATGTCAGATGCACTTGCCGAAATTAGAGATCACAGAAATTCCAGGATGAAAAAAAAATTGAGAGCACAGCAGTTTTGAAATTAAGTTTCAGGGATGAGCTACAGTGTTAGTCACGTGAGATCTTGCTTTGGTCGGGGGCCTGCAGAACATCCTGGTGGAGCAGCTGTACATGTGTGTGGAGTTTCTCTGGAAGTCCGAGAGATACGAGCTCATCGCTGATGTCAACAAGCCCATCATTGCCGTCTTCGAGAAGCAGAGAGACTTCAAGGTATGTTTCCAAAACCATAGTTACAACACCCTACTGTAGACTGGTTGGCGGCTTCCTATTTGCAAAAGTGGAAACTCCGTATGTTGGATGTCCGCATCATCATCATCATGAAACCCGTTGATTTATGGTTTCAGAAATTATCCGATCTTTACTACGACATCCACCGGTCGTACCTGAAAGTCGCAGAGGTGGTGAACTCGGAGAAGCGGCTCTTTGGTCGGTACTACCGAGTGGCGTTCTACGGGCAGGTGAGTTCACCAGAAGCGGCGAGACCTGTAAATTCCGTTGATCATTTGAATGCTGCCTTTAATTCTTTATGAGGCATCTGATTCCATGTGCCAAAGGCTTGAGGGGCTGTGGGTGTGGGTGTGGGTGTGGGTGTGTCTGGGTTTGTTTGAGTTGTCCTCTGGGTGCAAGTCTATGTGTGTCCAGAGGAGGGTACTCAGCAGAGAACCCCAGAGGTCTTAATACGGATGAGTTTAAACAGTGATGTCTAACTTCTTGGAGGAGAAAGGCATTTGTTTTGTTGAGGGGTTTTTTTGGCATCTTCGTCTTCTCATTTCATCTCAAAAGATCTAATTATAGGTTTGTGTCATGTATCAAAGTGAAATTAAATTTAATGTGTGTTAAGAAATGAAATTCATAGCATTCTAAGTAATAAAGAATTCCTAGGGGTTTCACTGTACCCAAGGCACAAACTTTGGGTTTTATAATCATGCATTTTCTTTTCTCCTTCTTTCAAACGATCATTGCTTCTAGGCAGAACACCCTATGGTCGTTTTGTTTCCTGTATGGCAGGTCAATATAATTTATAATTTTAAGGTTGCCATTCCCAGTTTACGACATACACAAATAACAAGGATTGAAAATATTAGCTGGCCATGGTACTGGCCTGAAAGTAAAGTGAATGTATTACATATTAATTATGAATGTGTCTGACTAGGGTTTTAAGTGGGATAGATCCTGGCACCATCCTGTTCTTTTCAGGGAGGTTTATAACTATGGCATTTCAGCAGACATATTTTAGGCCATAACTCTTGTGGAGAAACATTCCATCCTTGTTTTTTCACAGTCGGAATGACTCTCAGCCTTCTCATTTCCTTTTTATCCTCCCCCAGCCCCTGTGTAGGGCACTATTGCACATAGCTCTTGTTCCCCTCGGAATCTTCTAAGGGGTCAAATGCAGCATGATCGTTGTAGATAATTTCCCATTGAAGTTTTTGAAACATAGATATTTTCTGCTCATCACTGAAGGCAGCTTAAAAACTAACTTCTGAATTAATCAAGATAGCTGCTCTCACCCTGGCTAGTGTGGCTCAGTGGATTGAGTGCCAGCCTTCAAATCAAACAGTCACTGGTTCGATTCCCAGTCAGGGCACATACCTGGGTTGCGGGCCAGGTCCCTAGTTGGAGGTGTGTGAGAGACAACCACACATCGATGTTTCTCACCTTCTCTTTCTCCCTCCCTCCCCCTCTCTCTAAGAATAAATAAATATATATTTTTAAAAAGACAGCTGCTCTCTACCTGGAAAGGAAATGTCACTGAGTAGCCACTTACCATAAGCAAGCAGATCCTAACCCAGTGTTCCCACTGCACAACAGCAGCAGAGAAAGCCAGGGGTGAGAGGAACAGGTGTGGGAGATGGCCTATGGAAAGAAGTGAAATTTAGACGTTCGGGGGATCCCTGGAAAAGAATCTGAACCTTCTGAAATGATAGAACATGTTGGAGATAGAGAAATGTAGAAATCTGCAGGAGAGGAGGAGAGAGGAATGGAAGTGATATCTTGAAAGTCAACAAGAAACAAAAAGTAAACATCTTTGACCTTGCTGAAACATTAGCAAAAAACAAAGAGCATCGAGAAGGGGATGTGGGGACTGAGGGGTTACCGGGGAAGGAGGGTCTCCAGGGAATGGCAGCACTGTAGTGACACTCGGATGTGTGTTCGGCAACTTGCATTGGAGGTGCCGACCCTTTGGGCGATCCTTCCAATGGCAAAGTGATGGACTGCCGTTAATGCTGAGGTTGTGAAAACGAGCTCGCCTGCCCGGTGGCCTCTCCAACCAGCACCTAAGATACTGGCTGCTGAACAGGTGGAAACAAATCAGGCTGCTTTCCCACCAGATTTTAATGCAAATGTTTACTCTTTTCTTCTTTTGGTCTTCATTGTTCCAGGCTGTGGTAAGTTCATTCTCTCTCTCTCCTCTCTCTCTCTCTCTCTTCATTTGCATGTTCTAAAAATTCTCACACCTCCCTCTGTATGGTTTTACTGAACCTTAACTTTTTTTGTGCCAATCAACATGTGGTCCAAAAGTGAAATAATCCTGCTTGCATTCATTTGGGCGTCATCCTGCATTTCTTGAACTAAACTGTATTTACTCCAGTTATCTGAATTACAAAAATGTATCCCTTCTTGTTCATATATAATCTCTTTCTGCACAATTGTAGGTATGGTCTGAAAACCTACATACATGCACACGCACTCACACAGATAAACATGGACACCATGTATTTGAAATGTGTAGATGATAGATTCAGGATTGGAGATGGCCAGCTAATCAGGCCACTGTGTTGCAGCTGGTTAGGAAGAGCATGGGGTGCTCAGAATTTCACATTTTGAAGAGATGGCCATTGATGGGCACCTTTGCAGGTTCCTCAAAGGACACTGCCTTTTTCCATCTGAGTGCTGTGAAGAAACAGGTCTCTCTACTGTGGTGGCTCTGAGCATTCTCAAAAGGGGTGGTAATACTTCCCAATACACAAGCTGAACAATGGACTCAGTCTTTACCCAGGAGGTCAGGTGGAGCCTCCTGACATGCAGAAAGAAACCACGTGAGAGTTTTGGAGGACAAGCGGAGGCAAAAATCACATGCCAGTCCCTGGAGCTCTGGGGCACAGAATTTTCTTTATATTATTTTGAACCATGTGACATTGCCCATGTTCAACCATTAGTTTACTGGCAAAAAAAAAAAATGGCTACCTCATGTGGTTCAACATAAGTGTTATTGATTTAAGTGGAAAGAAAAATTTTTTGATATCCACATGTTGTCCTCATTCAGCTCTGCTTGTCTGTCCAGTACATACTTTTTTGTAATTCTTTCCATCCCTTCCCACATCCATACCACATTGGTGTTTTCTACTTTCACTTATAAATTTGGGGCCATGTGTCCTTAACTCACCTACTAAAAGAATACTTGGAAATCCCGGTACTAAATAGACTGAGGGGGCGGTAGGGAAGGACTGGGGAGAGCTACTTTCAAATGTCCTAACTTTGTTCTTTTTGCAGATTCCTCAATAAAGTGTGCTGGTTGTGTGCCTAGTTTTTTTTTATTTTAATGCTACCAGTATTCGTGATTATCTTTTATTGATTCCAATTTGAGCTTAAAAGGCAGAGGGGTCTGTTAAGTCTGTAGACCCAAGTGCATGGCTAAGCATGGTCCTCTATGAGGTCAATCCCCAGCCTCCTCTGACCAAGGAGGTGAATGGAGGTCGTCCGGATAAGCAGCAGTTTAGAACCTGGGTCATCATTGTCCCATGGTTTTCAGGTACCTGTCCCAAGGCACCAAAGGGAGATGAGAACTATGATATTGAACTGGAGCAGACAGCACCCTGCACTTCACACATGATGATAAAGGAATACCAAATACACTTGAACATGCCCCCAAATGCATGCAGAATGAAGGTTCCAAAGATCTAACATAAAGTCTTGACTACTTAATTAGCATCATCCCTGTGGTCAAAAACAATTCCTTTTTTCATGAGCGTACCTTATGTCCATGTAAAATTCACCTTTCAGTATCCAGATTGGCATGCCTTGCAATCATGTGTCAAAGATTATGCAAATAGCATATTCAATAGGCTCTTTGCCTCTGTAAAGGCCTTGGATAAACCTTTAGGGTCCTGGGGTGGACTAGCATTTTCATATTACAGTATTGGCTAGAGTAACTCATGTAACGTCTGTCTGCAATGAGCCAGATGCGAGAAGATGAGTTGGACCTTTAAAAACACGAGTCTTGCATAGCATGAATTTTCTCCTGTGATACCTGGCATCATTGCCTATGGAAATTTTACATAGAGCAGCCTATCTTAAGCATCCCCGGTGTCCCTGAAGTATTTATTTCCAGAGCAATGACCAGCCGTAGTGATCAAACATCAACTGTAACCAAGACAATCCTTAGGCTCTGATATTTAGCATGAAAGCAAGCACATATGTGCCCAGTGCATAACTTAACATAGCAGATGCCCCTAGAACGAGTTTAAGTGAAAGGCCTGGGGGATTTTACCCCATTCACCAAAGGATGTAGATTCCTGGGTTCCCAGCCATGCCTACATGGGTGTGGGTGCCTTTCTATCTCCTTGATAGAAAGGAGATTGGGTGAGGAGGGATGGTATATGTGTAGTTTCCAAAACCAGCACCTCCATTTGGGGGTGTGATATAACCTTCTGGCTCCCCACCTCTATGAAAGTCACTAATATAGACCCTGTGCATGTATAATTGAGTTCATATTTACATGGAACCATATCTCTGCCTTCTGGCAGCTTTTCTTCTCTTAAATCCTATTATTATTTTTGACCCATCTTTTATTTACTAGATTCCTCTTTCAATGCACCCCTTTATTTATGACCATGGACTCAGTCGACTATCACAGCAGGAGGATTTATATATGACACCCCAACAGTGATCAGGGCTATTGCAAAATTCTGAAGTACCTGCAAAGACACTGAAGGAGTCGGTGATGTTACCTGTCATTTGTTGAAGTAACATGTTTATCACAACCTATTGAAGTTTCATAATGCAGGCATGGTATCTCTACTGACTCAAAATCCTTGTTTAACTAGAGCAAGTGGCGTTTCTTAACTGAGATCAGGCTGTTTATTGCATGGGGACATGACCTTTTAGAAAATCAGCCTAGCGAGAGAAAGGCAGAGACCACAATTCCCGTCGCCTTGAAACACGGTCTACTCGTGACCTGGTGGCTAACACAAAACAGAAGCTGCCCCTGGGTTCTCATCACCTTGTGTCCCTGTTTATAAGCCATTTATTTCACGGACAGAGCTGGAATGGGAACCTCCTTTAAGATAGTGTGACCTGTGGCTCCGGGGGCTTGGCTCTGATGGTTTCCCGGGGTGAAAGGTAAGCCCACACTGCCATCGTCTCCAGAGCTGCTGTCTCTCCAGCTCCAAAAGCTCTTACACTGTCCCTGGCCAGCAGCGGATTCAATCCTTTATTCTGTCAGGTTTTATAAAATAGTCTCAACAAGTTTCTATGTCCGTGATAGATAGATAGATAGATAGATAGATAGATAGATAGACAGACAGATTTTAATCACCATTTATTGAAATGAGCATCAATAGACTCCTGCAATAAAAAAGTATCATTTCTATGTGAGAGAAGCTGCAGGTATGTATTTTAAGTGCTCAAAACTCAGTTAAGCTATTTCTCCGCATAGGAGCTGGAACTCAAATTGCTTTACTGACACAGGCGTGTTTTCTCTATCATTGTCATCCTTCTCATCCTCCTCATCACACATAACACTCAGGCACTGTCCTTAGGACCTCCCACTGGAGTTCTGAGTCTACTGTTTCCCATCCTCCGGACCAAGGAGTGGGGAGGGAAGAAAGTCACAGGTCACGGCCAAGGCCACAAAGGCCAGAGTAATGGCGATAAAGTCTCGCTTCCCACACTCCTTTTCCGCTAACTCTGGATTCCGAAATGTGTTAGGGGCAAGAATTCCCAGTGAAAATGTCTCTTTGTGCTGGTTTTCACACTGTGGTGAGAAAAACTTTTCCTGGGACTTGGAGACATTTTTCTCACTGAAATGAAAATTGTAAATGTTGCTTCAGCTATTGCCCTGGGGGGATTCTGGGTGGTGGCCTCAGAAGTCATATTTCCGTATCCATCCGTCTGTCAGTTTTAGCCACTGACTCCTGACCTTGAATCAGACAAAGCCCCACAATGACAGAGAAAACAGAGCAGGCGGGAAGTCGTGTGGGAAAGGGGCCCGGCCTCACCCCCCACACGAAGTCCGGAGGAGCAGCGGGGAGCTGATGTTCACCCTCTCAGCATCATGGACTCATAATCATCTGTGTTTGGTCGTAAACATTTCTCCAAAAAAGAGTTCAACTGAAAACTGTTATTAAAAGCAATAGAAACTTTCCATTTATACCTGCTGTAAATGGACCTTTTTATTAAGATGCATGCCCACTGGAACTATTTCATTCATCTGTCTATCCATTTCGTAAATGCCGAGTGACATTCCCCTATAGACCGGGCACTGTGCTAAACAGTAGGCACACCACGTTGAACAAGACACTTCCCTGACATGAAAAAGCCCGAAGTCCTTTCAGGAAATGCACAAGGAGAGAGGCAATTCATTTTGTGCTTGACAAGACCCATGTTTGGCTTCTGCAAATACACAGCAACATCCCACTTCCGACACAAAATACAGTCAGTGTTCGCGATGGTCAAGTTTGCGTCGGTGAAAGTGCCTTCCCGTGTACAGGTGCCATACAGATGCGAGTTTAATTATTATTCTCAGACCGCCTCACATTAGCTGTGAAAAACCCAGCATGGGAACATTTGACCCATGTCATTCACACATAGTGAATGTTATTAAATAGTCAAAAATCACCATGTTTTTAAAGTAGAGCTAAGATTCTTTGTGACCCCCAGTGTCTTTACCGAGCTCTCAGAAGCCACTGCCTCAAGGTACATGCGAGTCAGAAGAAACCAGATGCATGTGGATTCTTAATCCAGACTTAATCTAGTACTCTAAGGCCTCATGGCCCCCAGGAAAAACGCTGTGTCTCTTCAAAGCGAAGGAACTATAAAGGTTAGCACACTCAGTTATCCGCAAGGAATAGAATCCTTTCTTCCCTGTTTCAAACCAGACAGACAAATTGATAGAGGCTAAGACCTACGTGCTCCCGTGACATAAAATGAAGGCCCGGTTACTTTACTATTTTCAACCCTATAAGGTCTATCTCTGCAAAAATGTAGCAGACATAAGAAGAGAGTAAATTGAATGATGAAACTGCGTGCAGCTAGGTTGCATCAGGCCCCTCCTCACGATAATAACGTAACGCTAATTTTAAAATAACAGAAGTCGGGCACATACCACATGCACTTTCTGTGATAACAATACAGGTATTGACGCTCTTTATCGACGATGACTCGGGGTTGCATGGCCACCCATCTGGTACCTTTATTGGCTAGCTTCAAAGACTTGAGAAGACCTTGTTAAAAATGGCACTGCTCTTTGAAAAAAAAAAAATGCCAGGTATTATTCCAGACTCTGTGTGCTATCCCAGGCTGCCACATGAGGGCATCCTTCCCCCAAAATAGATGCAGCAGGTAATTCCACTGATTTCCACAAACAAAGAAAATTTGTGTACGCTCCCCCATGAGGTGCTTTGGCCTGGCTAGCTTTGGCCCGTCTTTCCACTGACGACGGATTCTAGCAGGATATTTTGTTTTCTTCACTTGATTTTCCTCCAATTTTGATGATATGGGGGTGCTAGTTTGGGGTTTGGGTGGCAACCAGAAGACTGGCCATGGTGCCCAAGTAAATGGCGCCTGTCTTACTTGTGATGTGCACTTGGAGGTTTCTCATGAAACTGGCGGTTCGTTATGTGTCTCCCGTAGGGTTTTTTCGAGGAAGAAGAAGGGAAAGAGTATATTTATAAAGAGCCGAAGCTGACCGGTCTGTCCGAGATTTCGCAGAGGCTGCTCAAGCTGTACGCGGACAAGTTCGGAGCAGACAACGTGAAGATAATCCAGGACTCCAACAAGGTAGAGGAAAGGCAGTATTTGTGCAAATGTGTACACCTGAGTGAATGTTAATTTTTTTTTTAATTTTCTCACTGCATTTACTAAAATTTTAAGTTTGGGCCTGACTACACAAAGTAAACTACCTCAAGTATTTTGGGCGTTTCTGCCTGTTTGTTTACTGGGTGGTTGATTGGTGATTATTTTTGACAAAAACGCCAAAGATGTTTATTTAAGTAACTTCTAAATTCCCTACTTTTCCCCGTAGATTATTTGCACTTGTGTGGCAACCAAAGAGTTAAAGTGATTGGAACCAGTGGTAGACTTGGAGGAAAAGCAAAAATGTATTTCTTTTGTCATGGAGGTCTTCCGGGTCATACCAATTTTGACGGTATTCTCTGTGATAGTAGCAGATTTGCTGGGTACATTGTATTACCCAGTGAATATCTAATTAACCTCCTCACAGCTCCAGAAAGTAAATGCTTATAGTATCTGATTAGATTATTCAGAGTCTCCTAATAAGCTTTCATTCCTTGAGCCAGTGCCTATCCAGCACCCACTGCCTGCCATCCCCAGGACTAGGAGCTGGGGCACACACTCTCCCCAAGCTCCCAGCTCACTTGGGGCTAAGAAGAGAAAGGTGTGTGCAAACAGCTCATTAAATAGAGTGCGATGAAGCGCCACAGGAGACATGGTGCAAGTCAACCAGGGAAGCTGGGGCCAGGGGTTTCCTGACCAGCTCATTCTGGGCTGGGCAGTGTTTCCCAGGGGAGGTGATGTTTGAGCTGGAAATTGCCCCGTGATAAGGTGTTTGCTGGAAGCAAAGGGCATTCTGAACAGCCCAGCACATGGAATAACAGGGGAGGAATGTAAAGGGGAGATATGTTTACAGAATGGCCAGTCTTCCAAACACAGGTTGGATAGAAGAGTATTTCAGTAGGTGGGACTGGGTCACAAAATATAGATGTTTTGTTCCCCTGTCCTCTTTTAACAGGGCTGGTGTTTAGGGGAGTCTGGGCATGAGATTGCTTACTCTGGGTCAAAGTCACAAATGTGTTCGTCCTTCTCATCCTTATCTAGAAAGGTACAATTCGCTTCCTCATAAAGGGGGGTGGAGCCCCAGCAATGGTCTTGGTGGCTCTCCTAACGAGAAAGTGTAGACAGATTAGATAGAACATGGGATGAGAAAAATGCCAGGTTTGGAGTCAGAACAACTGGAGTCTTCCAGTTACGAAGTAGTGGATGAGAAAATAGATGGAAAAATGGAACAAGTTCAAAAATTCCTCAAGGGATCATTAGAAAAGAGACCGAGAACCAACTCTTTCAGCCTCGAAGGAAAGAGTCAGTCTCTGGCTTTCTTTGAGACCCTCAGCCTGCCTGCCTTAGTGTTTGTCAAGCCTCATCACCAAAGCAGAGGTAGTGAAGAAATTATACAGAATGACTTATTGCAGATAAGAGAAGGAGTTAGAGAAATGGAAAATAAAAATGTTCGCAATCATGTGGCAGGATAAGTTAATCTTCTAAACAAACCAGGAACCTCCTTCCACATTACAAGCCCAGAACAATGGCCCCAGTCTAGGTACATGGCCGAAAAGTAGAGGAACAAAGAAGTACGTTTCTGCTCTCAAAGAAGCTTATAGTCCAAAGGTGAGGACGTGCGCCACAGAAAAACAAGAAAATAAAGGATTAAATAATAGGCCACAGGCAGGTACTCATGTTTCAAAGGGCCTCAGCTGCTGGCGAGCTGGCCCCAGTCTTCCCTCCACCACTGTCTGGCGATCTGACCAGAGTCCAGGCAGTCACTTTTTCTGCAATAACGTGATTGCCCATTTGTCCCCAAGGGCACAGAGACAGCACCCCAAGGTGCTGGCTGAGGGGGCTCAGAGCCTCCTGCTTCTCCTCCAGGAGTCCCTTAGGGCTCACCCCTCTTTCACCATCATGTGTTCACGCAGGTAAACCCCAAGGATTTGGACCCCAAATATGCCTACATCCAGGTGACCTATGTCACGCCATTCTTCGAGGAAAAGGAAATAGAGGAGCGGAGGACGGATTTTGAAATGCATCACAACATCCACCGCTTTGTGTTCGAGACGCCCTTCACGCTGTCGGGCAAGAAGCACGGCGGCGTGGAGGAGCAGTGCAAGCGGAGGACCGTCCTGACAAGTAGGTGCCGGCCTGCCCAGCAGCCGCAAGCTGCACGTCCCACACAGGCCCCTGCCGTGGGCTCCACGAGCTAAAATCGGCACAGTTTGGTCTTGCAGACAAGCCCCCCGAATGTGCCAACAGGGAAATGTTTGCCCGGAAGAGCAGATTTCCCCCTTCTCTAGAATCTGTCCAGAGAAGTCAACCAGAAGAGAAGTTGTCGGCAGAGTTCCTTTACACGGAGTTACTTGACTCCTCCCCTTAGATCGAGCAGTCGTGAAGGTCATGGCATCGGTGTCTCGGGAAGGGCGTTCTCAACTTCCCTCTCCTGTCCCCCTGAATCTGCCCTCAGCTATTTCAGGATGAGCAGCTCTCAGGGTGGCGTGCTTTGGGGCAAGATCTTCAATCACTCTGGGACTTCGGTCCCTCATCTGTAAAATGGATGCAAAGGATGGTCCACATCCCTTCTGGTGCCATCTAAGTCTATCCTGTGAGCTAGTCTCCTTCCATGTAGGCAACAAACATTTAGGAGTGCCTGCTAGGGGTCAGGCACTGTTCTGGCAACTCAAATAGGGGTCAGGGACACAGTTCTTGCCCTTGAGGTGCTCACAGAATGACAGGAGAAAGAGCCGGGTGAAACGAGGATTTTGGCTGAGCACAGCATGAGAAAGGAAATGGGAGCAGAGGAGAGGGGCTCCCGAGGTGGACTGAGGGGGAAGGTGGGCAGAGGCATTCTGGACACACGATGCCTCAGCTGCCTGAGAGACGGCAGACCCGGATTATGTGGTAGGTAAATAACAGGGATGTCCAAACCAGGGCAATCATTCACCTTCAGGAAAGTCTTCCAGAACTTCTGTAAGTAAAAATATATATTTATAAACCAAAGCTATTATAACATGTGCTATCCTGCATATATTTAAGCATTCTTTATTGTGGTTTAGTGTGGTGTTTATTTGAATTACAAGCTGTGGCGGGAGCTATAATCTTTTCAGTGTGGAGCGACTCTAAATCAAGGTCTTACTCCAGCCCTGAGAACAAGGACGTGGCCAGCGAGGTGTGGGAGAGGATGGCGGGCGAAAGAGGCTGGGGCAGAAGCCGAGAGGAGTGAGGGCACGTGCCCACAGGACACGAGATCACTCACACACACAGAACCAAGCAGGGCGGGACGTGCCGTGTGCAGAGGAAACAGGCAGGGGAGCCTGGCCCCGGCACGCACCCTCAGCGGTCCCATGCCCTCCTTTTGCCCTTCTGCAGCCAGCCACATGTTTCCCTACGTGAAGAAGAGAATCCAAGTCGTAAGCCAGTCGAGCACGGAGCTGAACCCCATTGAAGTGGCGATAGACGAGATGTCCAAGAAGGTCTCCGAGCTGAACCAGCTCTGCACCATGGAAGAGGTGGACATGATCCGGCTGCAGCTCAAGCTCCAAGGCAGCGTCAGCGTGAAGGTGAGGAGGCACCGCCCAGGGCCCAGACGTGTGTGACCCACGGGCCCTGGTGTAATTGACATTTTTTTTTACAAAAGTTACATGAGATATGTTTCGGTTCCTGGTACCATCCAACACCTTCATTTGAGTCTTTCAAATTGTGTTTCATTGCAAATGCCCATGGAGGGTGCCAAACACCTGGAGATAAGCCTTTCTTAAGTTTAGTTGAAATAAAATGTCTTCTTCCTCACCTTCCTTTCCCATCTCCTCTGGATAAAGTATGTTTTATATTCTAAATTTTTTTTAAGATTTTATTTATTTATTTTTAGAGAGGGAAGGGAGGGAGAAAGAGAGAGAGAGAGAAACATCAATGTGCGGTTGCTGGGGGCCATGGCCTGCAACCCAGGCATGTGCCCTGACTGGGAATCGAACCTTCGACACTTTGGTTCGCAGCCCACGCTCAATCCACTGAGCTATGCCAGCCAGGGCTTATATTCTAAATTCTAATATGTCTCTCTTGTAAATATCTGTCACTAAGAGCCTTACACAACTTTCCAAAAGCAAATATGTTTGGAATGTATATTTGTTCATAAAATGCACATCAATATTTATCGCACTGTCAAGGCCCCGATAGGAAGCAGATGGCCTGCTCACAGTGGGTGGTTAAAGAAAACACAATAAATAGACTATCTGCGAAATACAAGCAGTAGTTAGGAAAACCGACAGGGGTGGGCGTAGGGGCTAGCAAGATGGGGGCCGCCACCCCTTCCTAGACCTGAAAGCTGAGGAGAAAGAATCATTGAAGGCACTGAGAGAGCAGACTGAGCCTGGTGATGATGGACAGACAGACAGACAGACAGGCACAGTCCCTGCAAGGAGGACGCCCTGGGGCTTCCTTAACACCCCACCCAGTCTGAGACCAGGGTGTGGCAGGCGAGGCTCTCACCATGGGCAGAAAATTTAAGGTGGAAGGCGGGGACACATCCAAAAAACTCAGGAACCATGATAAAATACTATTGTAATGCACTATTTTTAAAAATTAAAAATATTGTCAAGAATTCATGATGGACAAAATATTAACATTTTAAAAACAAGAGCAGGCCAGTCACGGTATCACCTGGAGCTGTACTGGAGCCAGAGGCAGAAGGAAAAATCAGTAATGTTGAGCCTGATACCGACCTGGCTGTCCTCTTCCCTGCCAACCTCTTGTCTGAGTTTCCCATGGCTAACTCAGTAATAATAATAATAATAATAATAATAATAACAACAACAACAACAATAATAATCCATTTTCAAAAGCCAGAAGCAAAGGAACCATTGCCTCCGAAAGGGACAGCTTCCCTCAGCACACAGCTGAGTGGAGGCAGCGCCTGGAGGTCACAGGCAGCTGACAATGGCTCAGGCCCAGCCCGGGCTCCCTGCTCCTGGCCCTTACTCCTCCCCAGCTCCACTGTCACATTAGAAGACCACAAGCACTAAGGAATACGGATGCCGTCACTAGTGTGAGCCTCCTCTCAGGTGTGAGCATAAACAGGGCCTGGCACTGAGCATTCACACACAAGTCCGATAAGTGCCACCCTGGGCCAGAACCTAAGCCAGCCCGTCAGGCGGAAGACAGCGAGGCAGCGATGCCCTGCGTGGAGCGTACGCTGCTGCCACCAGGGGATGTCTTTTATTAGCAACTGCGTGTTTATTTTAATGCTAATAGAAAAAATACCCGCACTTCAAACACTGGGCTTCACAGGTGTTTGCCTTACATTGATTTGTTTAAATAAACAAAGGGAATCTAGTTTTCAAAGCCAGTATGAAAATAACAGTTCCAGTGGGTAGACGGGGGATAAATGGTGATGGGAGGACACTTGGGGTGGTGAACACACAATACAATACACAGATGATGCATTATACAGCTGTACCCCTGAAACCCATGTAATTTTATTAACCAATGTCACCCCGATATGTTCGATAAAAGAGGAAAACTGTTCAAGCTGTATTTGGATAAGGCAAAGACGGGAAGTGGTGGGCGAGGGACTGAAGGTGGGGAAGATAGTCGTGAAGTGTGGGGGGCACTCAGATGTGCCCTGCAGCGACTGATGGACCCAGTGGAGGACAGCCGATGAGACAGATTAGCGGACTTCATGACGGTGTGGGAGAACTGGCATCCCACATGATTGGGACACAAGTGGCTACTCCTTCTGGCCACAGAGAGGGCTCCTCGGTGGAGGAAGTGGGGTCATCCTCAGCAAATTCTCTTTCCCCAATAGGTTAACGCTGGGCCCATGGCCTATGCACGGGCTTTTCTTGAAGAAACCAATGCAAAGAAATACCCTGACAACCAAGTAAAGCTTCTGAAGGAGATCTTCAGGTAAGCGTTTCTTTGTGGGCGTGTTCTTCCTCGGGCTCCTTCAAACGGGGAGTCGCAAGTTCCCCAGGAAGCCACCCACCTGACCAACCTCTTTCTGTGGCTGGTTGTTCATTCGCTTTTGTTGTCACAAAAGGCAATTTGCAGACGCGTGTGGGCAGGCCCTCGACGTGAATGAGCGCCTCATCAAGGAAGACCAGCTGGAATACCAGGAGGAACTGAGGTCCCATTATAAGGACATGCTCAGCGAACTCTCCGCAATCATGAATGAGCAGGTGAGGCCCGCCTTGGGGTGGCTGCAGCTGTCCCTGCATAGAAAGTGCCCTGCATAGAAAGCTGTCCCTGCATAGAAAGTGTCCTCCTCAGTGCCAGGAGGACCGGGAAGAGCCTCTTTCCTTGCTGCTGAAATCACCACACCTTATGTGAACATCGTGTTGCTGACTTGTCCTGTCCCCTGTGCGCAACACCCCCTGCCTCAAAGCAAAGATCAGGGAAGAGAAAAGGCTGGAGGAAAATAGATGAGGACCCAGATACTTTCCACAGTTCTCAGAGGTGTTTTTCCAGACCGTATGAGCTGTTGGTTTGCTAGGACATGTGGGCCCCATTAGACACCAAGAAACACTGGGTAACACTCCCTTCACCCCTGATTTAGGACCTCACACTCCCTCCCCAGGCTGTGAGGTGCAGTTACATAGTTCTTCCACTAGGGGTCTCTGCACCACACTCAGGAAGAACATCAGAACCAAGGAAGACATGTATTTTGAAGGTCAAGGTTGCCTCTACAAGGTTGGGCCTCCTAAAAACGTGCAGAATTGGGATAAAACTCAGTCTCCCACCCTACAAACAAGTCATTCATGACTTCTGGCATGTGCCCAGCCTGTTCTATAAGGCTGTGCACAAAATGTGGGCATTCAGTAATCATAGTACTTTTGGAAGTGCTGAAAATCAAGTGGATGAAAGGCAAACGTTGCTTGTTGGCCTTCCCAGTGCCCATAGGCCCTCCCTTCCCTTGACATATCGTCACCCGTGGTCCCTTCCAGGAGTTAGATGTATGTGTTCTTTACAAAATAATTAAGGGGGGGGGGACTTACCTACAAATAGTGCCTCATGCATAGTTGTCCCTCATTAAACATTAGTCCCCTTCCTTTCCTTAAGTGGGCTAACGCTATCCAAACTACTCAAGAAACATGAAATGTTTCCTATGAATTTTTTATTCTAATCCCTTTTTTCCATACATGCTTCTTTTTTCTCCTTTTCCATCTCTTTCTACCCACACTGTAAACCCTCCGTCAAAGCTGGAGAAAGAAATGGCTAATTGACAACTGTTAGGAAGAATTAATCTCTATGGGTAGGATTCCTAGAAGAGGAGTGTTGGTTTGGGATTAGTAAGAAGCTGATGGGAATCCAATGCTCAGGAGAGGTGCCTTGGGGAACTCATAAATCTGAGCATGAAGCAGGAAGAACAAACAGTGGATCTGAAAGTTGGAAAAGGTAGTGAAGAAATGCTTGTTTCCAACTGTAAATTGCATCTGACCTTCACACTTTGGGCAAAAATGCTTTTCTCTTTTTTTTCCTGGCAGCTCTGTTGCAGCCCGTGCTTGTACAACTTCTGTTCCTCTGTGTCTAGTATTTCCCTCAGTACCATGAGCAAAAGTGGTATGTTTCTCTTTCCTTATGTCTACTCTGTCTTTTGTGGCCTTCTGATCTGCCTATCTCTTCTTGTCATTGTCCCCAGACACCTCCAAGTGGCTAGTGTTCTCTAAGTTTTTATTTGAATTAAAACAGCTTTATTTCCACTTCAAGGTAGGTCAAAATGATGGGAAAGCCTACTGATTCAAGTTAAATTTAACCACTCAGCTTTTTAAGAGAAAATTCATACTTTATCAATTTTTAAAAATATTTGACCTCATTTGCATCCAAAACGAAAACTCACTATACTGCAAAGTGCTAAAACAAAAAGAGAAAGACAAGGACCTGGTGATTAATGGGAGAAAAAGATAATTGATTTTCCAGAAAACCTTTCTAAGAGAAGTAAAATTTGACTCTGTACTTTCTGCAAACTGATGCAGAGAAAAGAAACTGATGGACTGAACAGGTCTTGCTACTCAGTTATCAAAACAGAACTGTCGGCAGGAATGATAAAGTTTCTCTTTGTCCTAAGCTTTTATGGGAATTTGTCCATAGGTCTTTGCCTATGGCACAATCACCACAACATACATGATATCTCCAAAAAAAGGTGTTCCGTAAAAAATGATTTACTCCATTATATGGCTATTTAATATTTCCATCTTCATTAAAATGAGGACAAAATATTAACTGTAGATGAGGTCCTGGAGGAGGGAGTATTTAATTGACAATTATCAATCATAAGTATAAATTATCCATAGCAAAACTATGCTATTTACAGCGAAATAAGCTATGTTCATGATGACCACGTGCTTTGAGTTAGTCATAATGAACAACTTCCTGAAATCAGAAACAACTAATGAAAGATAAGGGTTGGTTAAGTCCGTAGTATTAAAAATGGATATTTATTTTACTTTGTGCTTATAACAAAAAAATGATGGTTTTCTCAATTTGTTTTCAATGAAAATGCATTGGACCAGAAAGTATGAGTTTGAAAAACTCTACGGAACTGGAAGGGCTGGCAAGTCTTCACATAACCCTGTAGCGCAGGAATGAACCATAACCTGTAATGTGTGGGTACCTTCATGTACCTCTGTATTCATGCAGACACTCTGGAAACAGGTACATACATAACAATTACAGTGAAGAGAGAAATTCTATCACTGAACTTTAAAAATAGAAGCGTAGTTAGAATGGAGAGATAGACATAGAAATACAAAAGGAGAAATAGAATTAATTATGCCATTCATTCCCAGAGTGTCAGCAAAGTGTTAGCTGAAGGTCAGTCTGGGGTCGTTGACTCAGGGAACGAGCATTCAGTCTCAGGGATGAGACGGGACAGGAGGAAGTGGATGCAAAATGGACATCTTGAGGGGAAGTGGTTTGAGTGATGAAACGGATAGGCAGGCAATAATTGCCTTTATAGGCAGCCAAAATGCCACACTATTCTACAAATATCCAAAAAGCATAAAGCCCTCTTTGATGGAAGCCAAAGGAACACATATAAGTATTGGAATGAAACATGAATATAAGATACTCATCGGGAGTTTATTTCAGCATTTGGAAAGACAAAGGCATAGTGAAGTCAACCATGCATGGTAATGGGCATCAAACAAAATATACAGAGAAAGGAACAGATCTATTCTGTTATGGAGCCCAGCAGGAGAGATGCAAAGGCATATTGCTCTTAGGGTTTTACATGCTCTTTGGAAACAGTATTTGCCAAATTATTTCAGCAGAACTTGTGACATTGATAATGAGCATGAGCTGGTCATAGAAGACGCTGGTGCTCAGTGGGGATAGTAGTGGCGCTTCTGTCTTGGAAGAGCAGAGCTAAAACGTAACAATGTGTGGAGTTAGTGGGAAAATCTCCATAGCTAGGAATTTAAAATATCCATTGTCCCTTCTGTACAGACATACATTTTAGAGCTGCCTGGGTTTATTGTTGTTTATTGTGTTTACATATCATTAGAACAGATCTAACAGGAAAGTATTATATAAGCATATTAACATAATTTTCAAAAGTATATATTTTCTCATATTTCCATTCATGCAGACATTTAAATGAGATTTCAGTTGTCTCCCCTTTTTGGTAGTTGTTGACTATGTAAATTATACACCTTCAGAATAAAATAAAATTCTGGAATTACTCAGCTGTATTCATAAGGTTTATTCAAACATTTATAAATTCATATCCAATAGTTGAAGAGTATTGTCACAATACTTTAAATCTTGCCAAAATGGCTATGACACGGGCTTGGAAAGTCTTTAGATCTCCTTCGAGAAGTACATTTTCAAAATCTGCAGATTTCCTGTGAGAAATTTTTTTAGAAATTGCTTTTCTGGGTTTTCACTTTGTGTTTGGAGATATTAACATGAACCTCTCCATTGCATTCTTTTGTCCTGTTGTGCTTTGTCCTGCCTGAAGATTCCGTGCCGGGACGAGCCGTCAAAGCGAGGGGTGGAGCGAACGTGCTCTCGAATCCTTAGCAAGGGGACCCTGGCTCTGCCCACCGTCTCCGTCTCGCCCAGCGCGGAAGTCTGAGCGGAGGCCCGCGGCGTCGGACACACCTCTTAAGAGAACTTTCTGAACGTGCAGCTAATCTCGGGGAAGAGAAGCCACATTTAATTTATTTGAAGTTTTTAATGTTAATATTTTTTTTTACCTCGCTAGCTTGAGAATTTCGCCAGTCTCTGAATTTGCACATTTCTGAAGATTTTTTTTTCTTTGAGCAGTGTTAAACAAGCATTCAAGCCAAGCTGAATGAATATTCGCCATGAAATTTCAATGAACATGCAGCTCAAAAGCAAACCTCGGTTTGCTGTCGGTTACAATACGTTCAACTCCAAGTCCTCGTACACATATTTTAAAGGTCAAAATGAATGTTTTTGTAACATTTAAGCGTATTTCAAATGTAAATAGAAGATTGTAAAATATATGGTTTTTACCAAATTTAAAAAAAAAACTTTTCAGTTGATACTTAGGACAGGCTAAAATTATATGAATAACATTTCAGATATCGTACTATTAAAATATTTGTGTATGTGTACAAAAGTGTTGATAAATACTAATCTTTAAAGTTTGTGAAGTTCTTTTATTTGTAATATATGTGCTCTTAAAGGCAATGGGTTGTGAAATTACAGAAGTATTTTGTTGTTAATAGAAATAAAAACTACAATTACTTTGCATTCCGTTCCCTCTCGAAGCATGGGTGAGTTGCTGCTGCAAGTGGTTTGCTGGGCTGGGCATTGTTGAATGCAGTCCCACACTCACTACTTATGCCGCCACTCCAAGAGGTCAGGGAGAGAACTGGAACTTCGGCTGGGCAGTTCTTCCAAAGAGATCAATTAGACAAGCCAGGGGTTTCCAGACCAGGGAGATTAGTGGACTAATGTGGAGATGATATCATGAAGCAGAATGTCAAGGGCTGTTTGTAATTATTAAGGCTCTTCACAGATATGCCATCTCTACCTTCTGTAAACTCGTGGTAGGACTGCACTTTCCTGCCTCTTTCAAAGTTACATTCTACCACGTGACTTGCTTTAGCCACTGAAATGTGAGAAGAAAGGGGCCTGCGTCCCTTTCAGGCAGGTACTGAGGAGCGAGGAAGTGGCTCTGCCCAGTCTCTTCCCTGCTGTGACCATCCATGAAGCACACGGAGCTGGAGCCGCAGTGAGCAGGTGCACACAGTCACGCACATGCAGCGGTCCCTGCCGACTTTGTTGAACATGGAGCCTGAGTGAAAAACACATTGTATTGTGTTAAGGTGCCTGAGATTCAGGGCTTGCTTTTTCACTGCATCATTGGGAGCTTATCCGGGGTGATCTGTACTTTTCTCAAGACTGTGACTGATGTTCGGCCGGGTTTGGGAACCACGAACACAGTCCACCTCCCTGTCCCAGCCACCTGCCTCCACCACCCGCCCCGACCCCCCCAGCCAACACCAGCAAGCAAAGCTGCCTCCAGATGTGGAAGGTAAGCTCGGGAACATCTTTTTTGTTTCCACCCCAGCAGCCATTGCAAAGGCCCAGCCTCAAGTGGACACTTGGACACTTTAGCTGAGTCCATCTTTCTGCTCCCTAAGTTTAGAGGATAGCACCTGGAAGCCATTTAAATATTGTGTACACTGAAGTGATTAAAAGATACAATTTAGACGAGAATTCTGATCCCTCGAGACACATGTATCTGTGATGAGCTGACCTCTGGATCAGAGCATGACTCCAGGCTTCCTTCAAGCTCCAGTGCCCCTGGTTTCTCACCACTTAGATCAGCATCATGGCTCCTCTCGTCCCACTTCCGCCTTTGGATTTTTAGGGTGCCTCAGCCATGGTTTCTGTCCCAGGACCCAGGAAGACTCTGTCTCTGCTGTTGTCTCTCTCCCAACTCTGCCTCCAGGCTCCAGCCCTCATGCCCATCCCAACCCATCCATTACCCCTGACCCACAGACTCTGTCGGCAATGGGTTGCCTGTCCAAATCCAAAAATAGAAACAGATGTGTGGGGACTTTGTCCAGTGGTGCACACATGTGGAATGTGTTAGTTTAGCCATGCGAGCCACTCACTCCATCCTCCCGCATCAGCCCAAAGCAATGAGGCTCTGATTCCCAGACAACTTTCAAAGCCTGATGGCTACTGAGAGAGCCTCATGCACAAGGCCAATGAAAGATGTTTGAAAACATAAGGAAATTTACATGGGATCCTGAATTGTTTAAGAGGGTGAAAGGGAGGTCAAGGAGTGGTAAGAGCTGGCATCTGAGAGCCCCCTTAGCATATCCCCTGGAGCACCACCCTGGTTGTGTCTTGAGACTTAACGAGAAGATCCACATTCCAGTTGGAGAACACAGTCCCATCCCGGCAGGAGTTCATGTGCCTGAAATGGAACATGGTACATGGTAAGTATGCACTTACCTGTGTGTGCATGAGAGGAGCTGCTATGGAGAGAAGATAGATAAGAACCAGAGCATGTTTGGATTCAGAACACAGATAATTAAAAAGTTCCAGGTGAATTATGGAGATTGCGAGATGTCAGCAAAAGAAAGAAATTCCCATGAAAGCTCTGGCCTCCTTTGCCTTCCCCTTGCCTCGTGATCTTCCTGTAGCAGATGCATGTGGTTGAAGATGGAAGGTAAGACAAGACTAATTGGATGGAGAGACTGTAAATCACAAGCCTCATGAGAGACACTCCAGTAAGCACATAAGTCTGATCTTAGAGGGATGCAGAATGAAAGAGATCAAAGCTTGCCCAGCTGGGGTTCATGAAGGTCATTTGAAGAAAGCAATGGTGATTGAGCCTGAGTAATTGAGCAGAGGTTTACAAAGAATAGCTTTAAATAACACGAATGCCTAAGAGTTCTCCAGAGGGATCTCCTTGCAATTTTCTTACATCATTAATATTAATACTCTACTATAAAGTCATTGTTTCTTGGATGTATTCCTAATGGACAAAAGCTATTTACTCTCAACGCTGATGACTTGTATTTCACCAACAGCAATATAACTATAACTACTAAATCCAGGGTAGGGGGACTTTTTAAGTTATAAATAAGATCACAGTACTTGTGGGATATTTTCTTAACAGAATGGCCCATTGGTTGAGGACGTTTGTTTCATGATACTTGCAGGGAGCTCAGTGAGTTTCTTTGGATTTCTAAGGGACTTATCTTCTGTAACATTATTTTTCCCTTTGGGTGGACAACTTTTAAAAAAAAATGAGGAATAATAGTAAAGTTCTAGAAACCAATTTAACCAAAAAAATGGAATTTTTACTTTATAACAAAGGTCAAGGAAAAAGGAAATCTGGCCTGAAGGGCTCTGAGTATTCTACAAAAATATTTACAAGCAGCCACCCAAGGCCTGGGTGGAGGCCTTCCACCACCTCAGCTCAAAAACACTCCTCCGGACTCCTGAGGCCCAGCACATTCCATCAAGTGGCTTCCAGTTTTCAGTCCCTCCCTCCTCAACAGCTGGGCAAAAATGCCATTGACTCCCCTGAGTCTGTTGAAGTGGTTATTCTTTCCTAAGCTAAGGGGTTTGGGATGTGAATGGCCCCTTCTTTTGCCTGTCACATTTGGAAGGCTTTAAAATAGGAGTCCTTTCCAGAACAAAACGGTTCCCGTTAGGATTGGAAGCCCTAATGTCACAAGTGATGATGAAACCACTCTTCCTTTAGGGGACCCAGATCCCGATACTATGGATATTTATAGTGATTACTGGGGAAAGTGAGGACAGACAACAATGGTATCATTAAAACCAACATCCCCTGCCTTCTATAGTGTAACCTGGGTGTGTACTGGTAAGAGACTCTGTTAAATGGAGAGCTTCCTTGCCTATCTGATGGTTGGTCCTGCTTGACATGAGTCAGAGCCCCACAAGCAGATGGAGAGCTGCCACACCAAGAGCTGGGGATTTCCAAACATCATCCATTTGGCAAGAATGGAATGGATATTTTTAAAAAATCTTGAAACACAAGCGAATCTAGCCCAGCAAAGTAAGCCAAGAGTTCCCTGACTCCCAGGCACATCACCAGCCCTGGGGAGTCTGAGGTTTCCCTTCTGCAAAAGCTCCCATACAAGGAGGCATCTGTTTGTTGCTAGAGGATGTCGTGGCAACGTTATTTTACACATCTCGAAATCGCTTCCATTTGGCTCTGTTTATACGTACACCATTAAAGGTTGGATTTTCAACTCAGGTTGTCTATAAGATAACAAGTTGCCTTAAACTCGAATAACAGGTTTTAATATCTGAGCTGCTGTCGATTTTTTCATTCATCAAACATGTAGACTTTCTAATACTTCTTTCAACAGCAACTGAGAAAGAGCAACTTCATTGAAATTAGCAACTTCCTGAGTTATCTATTTACCAAACTGGATGATACGCCCTTTGAGGTCTAAATGTTAGCGTGTTCTCTTTTTAAAAATTAAGAAGTAACATTTTCCTTGGCAGAATTCTCCACTTAAGTTTCAGGTACTGTGATATTTTCACATTTGAATATGCAATTAGGTCAGATCTGAAAGACTCCTATCGCAGTTCATTGCCAAGGGTCAGCCCCAAACACCTTCTCCTGGTCTCACACAGCTAAGGCGTTACATGGTTCAAGAATATGAAATGAGAAATTCATGGAGACAGACAGAAAATAAAGAGTTGAATCCAAGCATGTCACTCCTCCAATGCAAAGATTGCTTCTTGTGTGCCCTTGTGTTCTGGAGGCTTAGCAAAC